>NW_027502516.1:0-54562 GCF_021521415.1 Bidens hawaiensis | reverse complement strand
CCTTAAACGTACTGGGCTTGCAGTCAAGTAGTTCTTGAAAGTACACGTTCCACTTGGACCTCCAGTTTGATTTCTGACGTGTGCGGCTTAAAGCGGCCGCCTCATGGTCATTCAGCAGAGTTTGGAGTTCAGCTGCAGTCATGCTGATGTTACCACGTCCTCGTCCAGCGTTTCTTCCGGCCATTCCTAAAATCACAGTATAAAATGTTAAACATGAATTTTTCTTTCATATACAACACACCATACATGTAATTAAGAGATAGGTAAGAAAAAAAAATCACATCACAACCACATATTAGTCTAAATAAAAATTCATGATTAAAACCATTGTATTCGCTACAAAGTATTTCCAATCAATCCTTAAAATCATAGAAAAATAATAGTTAGGATGGAGACAACCCCTCCATCTAAGTATCATCATCACTAGATGTCGTCATCTGAGGACACTTCCGAATGTGCCTCCTCCTCAGCCGGTTTCTCCGGTTTCTTCTTCGGTTCCTCCTCGGGATCTTCCTCGGGATCCTCCTCAGGCTCCTCTTCGGATCTTCTTCAGGTTCTACTTCAGGCTCTGCCTCGGGCTCGGCCTCAGGCTCTGCCTCAGGTTCTGCTGCGTTCTGAGCAAGTTGCATTTGTAGGATATCGCAACGTTCTAACGCTATTTCGGTTCGGTCCTTGCTTCTTGGAGTTGCTCTTTCAAGTCTATCATCTCGGCTTGCATCTTCATCATAACCTTCATCTGTTGATCACTAGCCCCTTGCATATCTTTCATTGCCGCTGCCATGCGGGCCATCTCCTTCTTATTCTCGGTTTCGTCTTTTAACAATCTGAAACGTTCTCTCTCGTGTAAGCGCATGTAACCCACATCACGCTCCAAACAAGAATCGACAGCTGCGAGAACTCGCTCACAGGTTCGGATATGGGTGGTAGAGTGTTAGGGTAAGCAGGGTGGTTCGGGTGAGGCAACGGGGGAACTTGTTCACGGTAGACCATACGTCTGATCATGTTGGGGTACCAATCCCAGCTAACGTTGTTTTCATACAGGCCTCCGGATAGGCGTGGTACCTCTTCGGTGCAGGAGCTTCGAGTTCCGGGACTACACGTGGGTGGCGAGGCAGTAGGTAACTGCGGTTCCTTCCGTGAGCATGCGTCATCGAATCGGATGATGATGAGGGTGGCGTCGACATTCCTACAGGTAAGCCGTGTATATGCGCGCGTAAGAGTGAATGAGGTAAAGAAATAAGATTTCAAGACTACACAAACCTATGCAGTGCGTATCATTATAACTAATGGGTCGTCGCGGTTTAGTCTAGTATGCATGCAGCTTCTAGTTCGCTATAACCAATGGATCTGATACCAATCTGTCACACCCTCAAAATCCACTAACGGAGTTTTAACCGTCAGAGGGTGTGAACTGGCAGGATCGGAATCATCAGTTATAATCAAACCATAAAACGTTTATATGCAAATAAGTGCGGAAGCGTAAAAACCTTAATTCAAAAGCTTGCGTCACGCAGGACGACTTAAAACCAAAGATAACTGTTAAAAGTATGTTTGCAAAATAAAAGTGTTTTCATTTAATGCATGCTCCTAAACCGCGCGCCCGCCTCGGCTACCTGAGAATAACATACTAAAAGTGTCAACACAAGGTTGGTGAGTTCACAAGTTTAAATAAGATAAATCGTTTAGCGTTTTGCGTAACCTCGTTCGCGTTTCAGTGTTGCGTAACCTCGTTACGACGTTTAAGTGTTGCTAACCTCGTTACGACGTTTAAGTGTTGTGTAACCACGTTACAACGTTTAAGTGTTTTGCATTACCAGATAGTGTTATGTCAAATTATATATCGATAGGTAGCTAATCTATACAACAAGTATCGCTAAGTGGTTCGCGACCGAAGCTGACTGTTTATCAAGTGCCCGTCACCAGGTCAATCCAGACCATGGTAAGTGTTAGCCAAAATTACACCCACTCAACCTCCAGTTGAGCTTAACGTCTGGTGGGGTTTGTCAAACCCAGTAGTACTACTCAACAGTGACTCGCTATTCCAAATATTAACCGGTCCGATGTGTGGGACTTCAAATGTTACGTTTGCCGCTTAGCCCTTTACAAGTGATATATAATTTATAACAAAATCTTAAATATGCGTTTTCTCAGAAAATATGTTTATCGGAGTATGTTATCTCCCCAAGTGAAAAACGTTTGAAAACAGTTCAAAGAGCGGGGTAAGTGAAACTCACTGTTTGCGAAGATTATCCCGATCTAGATCACCAAGTGATGCGCGTCGTAGAAACTCTCTAGCGTTCTAAATAACAAAGAGATTTTCTAAGTATCGGTACGTTTAACGAGTCTCTAGACTCGGCACAATAATACCTATGCACGTAACAGATTTCGTGTTTCGTTTGTGAATCGTGTGTGACTTAAACAAGTACAATTGTGATACGATACATGATGTGAGCAATTACTTTCGTGTCACGTACTAATAATGTATATCACTAGCAATTATTCCCGTAAGGGCATTTTGGTCAACAAACAAAGACTAACTACCATTATTCCCCATAAGGGCAATTTGGTCAATTCATGGCAATCAACTAACAACTATTCCCCGCAAGGGTATTTTGGTCAAAATACAACAATTTTATAAAACTATCATATTTCATGCATTCCTATACAACTCAGCAGCTAGTTTCGTTATGACAGAATTTCTACTTGAAAGATTGCACTAGTTCACCGATCATAACGTCTCAATTAATTCACCAAAAATCACCACAGAAGCATACATATTTTAGGTTTCCAGAACATATTTTATCTTATTTTTATTCCACATATTTTTCTTATAATGACCAAAACATTACAGCAAACTCATATCAGTCAGATTCATGCGCAACAGAATGTTATTTACAATTCCCGTTAAACGAAAAATCCAATAAATGCAAGACCACTTGGGTTTGGTTCCTAACTCAGTGAGTCAACTTCCAGAAGTGGAACCAACCCAATTGGTCTCGTAGTTCATGAGATATAATATTTACAACATAACCTAACAGCAGGTCTAACAGCTCAGCTTTGCATCACGTTTTTGTAAAATCATAAAAGTATACTTCCACTTATCCAAAAATTACGAATTTATACTTTATAGAAACTAGACTCAACCTAGTTTACTGCAGTACCCACAATCTCAATCAATTTTCACGTTCACACTTCGTTACAGTCAGTTAAACATCGTACATACATTCTGTCCAGATCTGTTCACATCAAAACTCAACAAAATAACAATCTAATGAACTATCATGCATCCATATAACCCTCTAGACACTATAACTACTATCCATGCATATCAATTACACCATACATACAAGATTAGGGTTTGTGTTTTAACTCAAATCAAAGACAACAATGAATCATGCAACAACATCAATCTAGTTAGCAATTCATTATCCAAATAACAACAATCATATTACTCATATACATGGACAAATCGGCTGCCTTAGGGTTTATACTTAACCCATTAAACATCAAATTAAACAACAAAGAGGTAAGAGGTGATCAAGTATACCTTCCTAGCACCTAGTTCTTGGATTAATCTCTTGATTTGATGGTTGTGTGAGGGTGTTTGTGGACGGCAGCCGTGAGGTAGATGGAGGGAGAGAGGCCGATCGGGTGGGGGTTAATAGGTTAGGGTTTCATGAATAGGTTATATTTATAATATACAAGTTACACTCTAGCCCCTAATCTTTCAAGTGTTACATCTCTAGCCTAAACTAGTGGTTCTTGTTTCTTGTTTAACATTCCACATACAATCAAGTAACACACATATATCTAACACATAATAATCACATAATTAGTGTTTTGACGTTTGTCGTTTATTTTATCAATCGTTCGCGTCAACTCGTTTGCGTTTCGGTGCAAATCCCGAAAGACTACACATGTAGTAAGTGTTAAGCGTCATTTAAACCCTAGTTTAAATGTAATGAAGTGTGCGTTATAGATTCACGATCTTAAAGTTTGAATTGACGGAGTTGAGTTAACGGGGTTAACCTGAAATTGACGATTGTCACATGAGGTTCCACAGTAGGTGAGGTTGGTTGGTTTTGGTTGGGTGGGCTGGACACGTGGGATAGGCCTGGTGTGGGTGAAGGGTCCGGTGGTATTGGGCTAGTAATGTTGGATGGGCCAGGTATGTTGGGATTAACATGAGGTTGTGGGCTAAGGGTTGAGTGGGGTGGAGTTGGGCCGTGAGTTAGGGTAGTAGGAGATGAGGGTGTTGTGCTAACGGGGTTGGCAGAAGTGGTAGTAGATGGAGTAGCGGGTTGTGTAAATATTAATGGTGAGGGGTCAAGAAACGAATGTGTGGGTGGAGGTTTAGAGGTGAATGGGAATTTGGTTTCGTCAAAGGTTACGTGTCAGGAGAAAATGGTTTTACCGTGGAGATATCGAGACATCGATACCGCGAAAGTTAGCCGGATATCCGAGAAAGACACATGGAGTGGAACGAAACGCAAGTTTGTGAAGCCGAGTGGCGGAAAGGTTAGGATAACATAAACAACCAAATACTCGTAGATGGTTGTAGGAGGGTTGACGAAGGTATAGACGGGCTGTAGGTGTTTGGTTGTGGTGAAGTTTGGTGGGTAGGATGTTGTGGAGGTATGAAGCCGTGTGTAAAGCTTCAACCCAAAACGTGGATGGGAGACGAGCATGTGTGACGAGAGCAAACATGATTTCGTTAAGGCGCCGGATCATGCGCTCGGATTTACCGTTTTGTTGAGATGTATGGGGACAAGAGAAACGGATTTGAATACCGTGGTGGGTTGTAAAGTTTTTAAAATTGGTGTTGGTTAAATTCACCTCCCATGTCACATTGGAAAGATCTAATTGGGAGATTAAATTGTGTTTTGACAAATTGGTGAAAGTGGGTGAATTTTGTGAATGTTTTGGATTTAAATTTTAACGGGTATACCATGTATATTGTGTGTAATCATCCGTTAAAACCATATAGTACTTGTAACCTGCATGACTCAAAATTGAAGAAGTCCATAAATCACAGTGCAATATGGAAAAAGGTAACAAAGTACGAGTAGTTGAATCTGAAAAAGGCAAACGTTTGTGTTTAGACAATTGACACGACTCACAAACAGGTGGAGTCTTTATTTTAGTACTAGAAATAAAATGCTTAGAACTAAGAAACTCCATGACGGGTTGACCCGGGTGTCCAAGCCGATCATGCCAAAAGGGAGAGTCTTTAGTCGAAGCAAAACAAGCGATTGCGGAAGCGGGTGGAGTGAGCGGATAAAGTTCACTGGTGCTGTTGTGACGACTCAAGATCGTGCCATCCTTGAAATCCTTCACAGTAAAACCAAAGGATCAAATTCAATGAAGTCCAATTATCAACATTGAACTTACAAACAGAAATAAGATTTTTAATAAAATTAGGATTATAGAGAACCGATTTTAGGTGTAACGGTTTAGAGGGTGTGTTTATAGATGTGGAACCCGAACCCAAAACTGGAATGCTATTACCATTACCAACAAATATTGACGATATTGGTGAATACGAGGAAAAAGTATTAAGTTTTCCGTGATCAAACGTCACGTGAGAAGACACACCTGTATCAAGATGCCACAGATCATTTCCCGAGTCCATGGACAGCGCATGGACAGCTTCAGCTAACTGAGTGGGCTCGAGTGGGTCCGTCTCGGTTATGTGGGCCTGCGCCGGCGACTGCTGTGAGGAACTTGGGCTATTGGAGGACCTTGAATTGGGCTGTTGTCATAGGGAGAGCCCAAATTTGTGTGGGATACGACAAGGGGGCGGGGCCCAGTAGGGTGGGTAACCGGGTGGAGGCCGAAATGAAGCATATGGCGTCTGTGGATAAGCCTGGTTTGATGACTGCCCGGTACCCCGCTGATTGTTGCGACCTGACCTGTTGGAATCCCGACGAGGCTGTGAATCCCGATTGTAGGAGCGACGGGGTTGATAAGACGTGTCCCGGTTTTGAGAAGGTTGCTGGTGGCGGGTGTTTTCTTGTGGAGAACTGACAACAGCAGCAACTGCAGGAGTCGGTTGTAAGAGAATCACGAGCCGCAATGCGTTTAGCCTCCGAGTCAAGTTGATTGCATGCATTTTCCCAAGAGGGAAGATTGTGATTAAGGAGTGCGGCAGCGGTGTCATACTCACGAGGAAGTCCCTTAATCAAATGAAGAATTCTTTGGGTGTTATTAATAGGACAATCACAGCGGTAAGTTGATCCGAGAGATCCCGACACGTTGACAGTAAGCCTCCAAACTAGGCATGGATGCTAAAGTGAGATTGTTAAGTTCCAACTGTAAGGCGGCGGCCCGTGATGCCTTGTTGTTTAGAAACAATTTCTTCACCCGATACACATGCTTCATGAGCGGTGGATTCATTCTCCAAAACACAAACCAAGAGATCATTACTCAGGGTGCCGTATATCCATTGTAATAGGACAGCATCAATCTTTATCATGACGGATATTCTGGTGAGGTTTGGACGGGTGACGGCGAGCCATCAATGTGGGAAAGGACATCGTAGCCGGTGGCGTGGAGGGTGAAGAGCTTCACCCCCGTAGGGTAAGAGACTTCAACACCGTCGAGGACGCGAACCTTGTGCTGTATGTTGATTACGGTATAAAGCGGGGTGAAGAGTTTGGGTTTTGGGTTCGGCTTTATCAGCCATGGTGATGAACAAAAAAACAAAGATGAAGGATGGATGGTAATGGCGAGATCGAGATCAGGGCCAGAAGGATGATACCATGTAAGGGAATACAATTCCTTGATTTCATAATGAAGATTACAATCCATATATAATACAAGAGAATGAGATAAGTATGGTAACTAACTAATGAGAATCAATCAAATCCTAACAAACTATATCATATATAAATATACAAAATACACATGCCGATAATACGAGATACTACCGGCTAACATAAACATCATCAACTCATCATCAACCGATTTTCAACGGTACCCATCATAATTTCTTCAATACTTTGAACCTCGTAACATTCATTATTTTCACCTGGATAATTCAACAACTCATTAACATCCATTTTGTGCGATAATGCATTCCCGTAATCAAGTTCTCAAGCTCACTAATGGTTTCTCCAGAATTTACACCGTTTAAATCATTTGAGCCGGTTGACTTAGCCGAACAAATTTTACAGTGTCGAAAGCAATTTGCTATGGACTCTTGTTTCACATTTCTCCAAGCCGAGATGACCAAATTGATGGCATCTAAAACATTAATCTTTTCTAGGGAAGAAATATTCATAACCTTCCAAAGTCTTACAATAAAACCTCTTTAAATTAATAATTTATTAATTTATCGATATAATATTATCTCGCTAAATTACTAAAATATTCCTGGTCCCAACATTATTAATTTATAGAGGTTTTACTGTATGCTATCACCTCATTTTTACCCTGAGTTACTATAATTAACGGCAATTACTTATTTCAAATACTCCTAATACATTTTCTATTTTTTTAGTTAAAAGTAAGTTATAGATTTATAAACATAAATAAAAATAAATTTTAATTAAAAATGTGTTATTTCATGTTTTCGGGCAATAATTATTTCGAACATCGGATGGGTCAGATGTTTCTACAACTACGTAAACCTCTTTCGGACTGGTATTGGCTAATTGAGATTTCTTGCTTGCACAAACCTTTGATTTGTTAAAAAAAATAACTTTTTTTATGTGTGTAAAATATTATATATATAGTATAATTAAGAAGTTTGGTGTTACAAAAGTTTTTTTAATAATTTATTAGTTTTGTTTTGTTTATATGTAAATTATTTTGATGTTTAATCAATTGGGATTCCTTGGTGTGTTGGCAATTGCTAGGTTTGTTAATCTTAATTCTTAAAATAATCCATTGCATAGGTTCGAGGCCCATAAATAAAATTTGTTGACACATAGTTTTGTTACGAGGAGGCATCCACTCTTTAAACATTTTTTTTGTTACTTTATTTGTGTTTTTTGTTTAAATATGCTAATAGAAATAAGAGTTTTGGTTCCGCACCTCGCAAGTGCCCAACCGTTGGGCCACTTGCGGCACCTTATTGGTGATGACATTTTTTTATTTAGTTTGTTTTAGTTCCGATGTGTAACAAACGTAACGAAAACTGATCGAATGTCAATTTTGTTTTGCATTTTTTTTTGTTTTGTTTTAGTTTCGGTATTGTAATGAGCGTGACAAAATTGGCCGAATTCACGTAGACTCACTGCCTTTTGTTTAAGTTCCGGTACCGTAACGAACGTGACGAAAATCGACCAAATTTGCATAGACTCAACGCATCATCATCCAAGATCAGCAATGGTTGGGGCTTTACCAACGCTCGAGGTTTGCCAACTGAATCCACCCCATTGGTCCACCTCAATTTTATATGTTTTTGTTTTATTTTTTGTTTTAGTTCCGTAACAATAACACACGTAACCGAAACCGACCGAATTCACGTAAATTTACCGCCTCAACGCTTGGGTTTTATCACGGCCCGAGTTTTACCAACCTGCCCCGACGCGTGCGCCGGGTTAAAATCCTAGTTGGTAGATAATTTGCATTTTGGTGAACTTAAATGGTAAAAAAGAAGTGGGGTGTTTAAATAGTTAATATTTTTTTTATTGCAAACAATTATGTTTCAAAAGGTTGCAATACCCGCTTGCCCATGTTTTGCGAGATGCCCGCAAGGGTAGCGGCGGTGTACCCGCATATGTTGAGATACCACAAGACGCACCGACACCCTTAACTGCGTGAAACAATTAAACGAGTAAAATAAATAAAAATGGGTCATTCTTATTAGATACCGGTCTTCAAGTAATATATTTAGTGGTAAGATGTCTCCTGTTTACTTACTAGGTTGAGTGTTCAAATCATACAAGGTGCTGGTATTAACTACGCTAATCCAATTATAAACTTTATGTAAACACAAGAGGCTTTTCTTGTGAACAAGTGCATATGTAGTCCTGAAATGTTCGAAAGTCATCGATCTTATCTTCTCAGGTTATATATACAGATCACAAAACATGGATCCAATTTATATATACTTAACAGCCCACCTGAAATCTCTACGTACTGGATAAAAATGAGTTATGTAGGCGCACAGACGGGTCAAGATCCAGCACCAACAAATTCGAAGATACGGCAGCTTGGTGTTAGCGCGCCTAATGACAGCAGTCGGGTGGTTTCAAACACTAACAGTGTTAAACCACAGACTCTTAGTGCTGCTGCGGCTGACCGGATAAAATCTAGTAAACCCAGCGTGGGCGTTGAAGCTTCTAAAAGTCTGGCTGCAGCACCGGGAATCTTACCCCGAATAGATGAATCTCATCAGGCGGAAGAACCTACTGAAACCGGTCCGAAGATTAATAAACCGGAAGATGTGGAATCACTGTGGCCGGAGAGAAATTCAGGAATGTAAACCCTACGGCTTACTACATGGCCAAAAAGAACTTCATCTGATTTTATTATCAACTATGATTCCAATTAAGTTATGTTGTTGTAAACGTGCAGATTATTCAATAAACTGAATCTCTTTTTATTAAACGGTATTCCGAGCGATTGCAACGTAGGGGTGACGGCTGTGGTTTTGAGATTTTTATGATCTTAGGTTTAAACCTTAACTTGTGGGGGGGGGGGGGGGGGGGGGGGTTCTCATACTTAGGCTATGTGTTATCAAAGGGTCATGGGGCGCCAGAGATGGCCACGTCGGAGGGCGCCATGGTGAAACACCGCTACACATGGGGGAGGGGAGAGATGAAGATTTTCTTTTTTATAATATTAAATACACACACATCAAATACCTTTATGGCGTTTCCAAATTAACCGGTCGGATGGAACACGATTTCCGGTTAACCGACGAACAATTAGTAGATGGAGATGGCGGTAGTTGTTTGCAAAGAGAGGGAAACACTTAAAGACATGAATGAATAAAAAATAAATTACATCCACTAGTCACTACACCTCTTTTGGAAATTTTTAACTTTTAGTTATCAAATTATGTTTTGTTTTTTCTCCTTCTATTTTAGTTTTAATTTTTTCTATACAAATTTGATTAAGCTTTTAACTCTAAAAATGTTACGTGTGTTTATTAATAATAATATTAAATTACATTTATTATATATAAACTAAACATAAATATATCATAATAACTAACTAATGATTACTTAATCACCAACCAAGCCTCTCCCATTACACCCATTTTGCTAATTATGAGTGAGAAAAAAGTGTGTATGTGTGTCGTCTGCATGGCAACATTTTCTTCTCAACAAAGCCCCAACCAACCCCTCATAACACATAGTCCTATGGGTACTGGCGGATGGACCTACCATGGTGGTAGGGGGTCGGCCGACCAATGTGAAAAAAATTAGTGGTATATATATGTCGAAATCCCGACCGACCCCTGTGAAATTTGGAAAACAACCACCAACATAAAGAACTTAAGATGATAAGAAAAGGAATGAACCAGACAAATTTCCGACAGCGGACACTGAGCACTGAGAGTAAACCAACCAGTGAAATAAAGAAGATAACCTAATTTAAATTTTTAAGATTTCATAGGCCTATATAGAAGTTCTTTCACAGCTCATTATTTACCAAGCTTTAAGGGAATTTGAAAAAATGATAAAAGTCTACAAATATTATTTGTACACATTTGTTTATTAGTTAAAATACCTAACCTAATATAAATAAAAAATCAGTTTGTTGTTGCCCTGTATTACTTGTCTATTTATTTAGTATATTTCGTTTATTAATTTTTAAAATTTAAATAAGTTTTTAGTTTTTTCTTTTTATATATGAATAATATTTTTATTGATATTTTTCTAAAACTCCAATCGACTCAACGATCAATTGTCTATCCATTGGTATGAACTATCCAAGATGTAACCAAATGGAGAAAGCATATGCGTCGCCTTGCACATCCTTCGAGCCAATTCAGGCTTCTTGTTGTTTTCTAATCTTCAAATTGTACGATGTTGTTTCCATACTTCAACTTTTACCTTTGCTATCACCCATTTGACCCTTAACACCTCTCACCAAGTGTGCAATTTTTCATGACTTAGACAACATTCTTGATTCTCTTCTTTAAATGATGACAATTGTTAGTGTGGTTTCCCTTGTCCTCAAGGAGCACACGATAATTGCTTGAGTTTCGACCTTCTCCATGCATGTTTTAACATGGGGTGTGGAGGTCGGAAGCTACACTTCACATCCTTTGTAACTAATTGATAGAATTGGTAAAGAGATAATAATATCTTCGATGGTCTGCTCCTCTTTATTCATATCATATATATAGTAATTACAATGCAATCTTCTATAAGAAGATAATATCAACCATACATGCAATTTACAAGGAAATAATATGTGACTAAATATAAGACAATAATAATAAGAAGAAGTCTATTACTCCCCCGCAGTCGAAGCGGGAGGAGACTGGATGCAGAGACTGGAGCGGAAGTTTTCAAAGAGAGTGCGCGGTAAACCCTTGGTGAAGATGTCAGCAATTTGATAAGATGTAGGCACATGAAGTATACGGACTTGACCTTTCTGTACCTATTCGCGAACAAAGTGAATATCGAGCTCAATGTGTTTCGTTCGCTGATGTTGAACAGGGTTCTTGGATAAGTAGATGGCACTGACGTTATCACAATAAACTAATGACGCCCGGGAAAGTGGACGATTTAACTCCAAGAGGAGGTTTCGTAACCAGCATATTTCAGCTACTACATTTGCAACCCGCGATACTCGGCTTCAGCACTCGAACGAGAGATAGTCGACTGTCGTTTTGAAGACCAAGAGATGAGGTTATTACCATAATACACACAATAACTCTGTGGAAAGGCAAGACAAGAGGTGTTGCCGAAGGGCATCAGACGAAGTAGTGAGGATGATGTCGTCAACATATAGTAGAAGGTATGCCGAGTCGTGACCCTGATTTAAAATAAATAGAGAAGTATCACAACGACTTTGTCTAAAACCCAACCGTAAGACATAATCAGTGAAACGTTGATACCAAGCCCACGGCGCTTGTTTTAGCCCGTATAAGGATTTTTTAAGTAAACAAACATGATTTGGATAATCCTTGTGACGAAACCCCATTGGTTGATACATGTAGACCGTTTCGTTTAATTTCCCGTGTAAGAAAGCATTCGTGACATCCAACTGATGAACTGGCCATGACCGTGATAATGCAATAGATAATACTGTGCAAATCGTTGTCAGTTTGACAACCGGGCTAAAGGTTTCCCCACAATCCACGCCAACCTGTTGGGAACGACCGTCACATACTAACCGAGCCTTATAACGTTCAAGGGTGCCGTTAAAATTAAACTTATGTTTGAAGAGTCACATGCTACATATAATGTTCATTTGTGGGTGGCGCGGGACAAGTTCCCAAGTCTCATTTTTAATAAGGGCATTAAACTCTTCTATCATGGCGTTATGCCATTCCGGATGGACAATGCAAAGGTCGGGTTTTTGAGGATAGGGACGATAGTACTAGTAGAGAGGCTGAAAATTTTCTTTGGTTTGACTATGCCATCTATGCCACGTGTACGCATGGATCGAGTTGTGTTCGGTGGTTGATTTATGGTAGTGACAGAAGGTATATTATTATGTGCATCAGGAGAAGAGTTTGGTGTTAGGTTGGAGTTGGTGTGGGGTGGGGCAGGGGATTGTGGTGATTGGGCCGAAGTTTCTAGGGGGGATGTGGTTGGGTGGGTTGGTGAGCTAGGTGGAGAAGTGTGTGGTAGTGGTGTGTAGACCGTATTGAGTTGGGTCGTAATGGTGGGAGTCGGGTCCACGTAGGCCCAAAGATGAGGATGTAGAGGTGTTGATAGGAAGTCATATTTAGGTGTAGGTTGTGGTGAGTTTGCAAACCAGGAATATTGTTTCGTCAAAAACTACATGACGGGAGATCGTAATTTGATTAGTTTTGAGATCTAAACATTTGTAACCTCGGTGTTGGGTGGGATATCCAAGAAAAATTCAAGGGGTAGAACGGTGAGCGAGTTTGTGAGTAAGAGTGGAGGGGTGGAGGGGATAACAGAGAGAGCCAAAAACACGTAAATGTTCATAAGTAGGGGATCGTTGATAAAGAAGTTCGGTAGGTGTTTTGAAGTTGTGATTTTTACTTGGGAGGATATTTATTATGTAAGTAGCCATTTCTAAGGCATGATGCCAAAATGAGGTAGGTAGAGAAGCATGAGCAAGGAGGGTGCGGATCATGTTATTGATAGAGCGGATTTTGCGTTCCGCCTTACCATTTTGAGAGGATGTGTGAGGGCACGATAGACGAAAGATCATGCCATTTTTATCACAATGTTGTTTAAACAAGGAATTAATGTATTCGGTTCCATTATCACATTGAAAAGTTTTTATCTTGCGTTCGAATTGTGTTTCAATCTGCTTAGAATAATTGCAAAATATGGAATAGACATGTGATTTTTTGGTAATAGGATATGCCCATAGGAAGTTGGTGAGATCATCTAAAAATAATATATAATACCTATGTACCCTCGTGCTTACAATGGGAGATGTCCATAGGTCGCTATGAATAATGTCAAAAGGATAAAAAGTGCAAGTATTGGAAGCCATAAAGGGTAATTTAATACTTTTACCAAGAACACAAGATTGACAAATAGTTTTTTGCATCTTATTAAATGAAAGAACATTAGAAAGTTTCAAAGAGTGTGATATGTCCGGGCCGGGATGACCGAGACGTTGATGCCATAATTGTTGAGAAATAGCAGCAAAGGTGGAAGGTGAAGTATATTGAGTAGACTCCGGTGGAAGAAGCGGATAAAGATCACCGTTGCTGTTGCATCGAAGGATAGGGATCCGGGTCTTGAAATCCTTCACAAGAAAACCAAACGAGTCAAATTCTATTGAAATCCAATTATCAATGGTTAGGCGGCGAACGGAAATAAGGTTTTTAATTAATTTGGGAGCGAGTAAGACATTATTTAATTTGAGGGGTGGATATGGTGGTGGAAGGGTTTGATTGCCTTGCCCATTTACCGGAATAGTTTGGCCGTCGCCGACAATAATATTATGTAAAATGCCATTATTAAAAAAAGATTGAAAATTACCCGGGTTGTTGGTCATGCGAGATGTATCACAGGTATCCATGACCCATTGTTCTGGCAGATAAAGAGACATGGTGTAGAGGGCCTGCTTGATGTTCGTTGGAGTGTAAGCCGCTGCATACGCCTGATTGGGCCAAGGCCTAAGAATACCAGCCCCAGATTGTGCATTAGGCTACATGTTGGGTCGTGGGGCAGTTGGGTATGGACAAGGTGGGCTGGGCCAACCATTCTAGTAGTTTGCATGTTGATGGAAAGATTGTGGTGGCCATTGTTGGGCTTGAGGAGCCCATATCGGAGATGAATACCACTGTTGCTGTTGGCTTTGACCTCCACCAGAACCATAATAATTATTTTGTGCACCACGGCCTCTACCAACAAACTTCCGGCCACGTCCACGTCCACGTCCACGTCCACGGGCTCGTTCCAAGTGACCAGTTTGATAGTCAGAGGTAGTGCGGGAGTTATCGTCGGATTTATTAGTAGTTGCATGGAGAGTAGTGCCAGCTCTAGCGGCAGCCCTGGCGGCTTGAACCGATTGTCGGGTTTCTTCGCGAATGACACTTGAATGAGCAGCATAAAAAGAAGGTAACGGGTGTGTGTTTTGTAGCAACATGCCGATCCCTTCATATTGTTCGTTTAATCCGGTGATCAATTGGAGAACGAGATTATCGTCGGCAACAGGGGCATCAACATTCGCGAGCTGATCAGCGAGGACTTTAAGCTCTTGACAATAGGCACTCATATTTGGAAAATTGTCAAGCCGAGTAGTTGCAAATTTGTTCTTTAGATGAATGGCCCGGGAGGCTTTGTTGTCGGTGAAGATGTCATCAAGAGCTTTCCAAGCGGCATAGGCCGTGGTATTTTTCTTCAAAATGGTGCTCAAGAGGTCAGTAGAGATCGTTCCATAGATCCATTGTAGAACTGTAGAATCGATGCGTTCCCAAGAATTTGCAACAGGGGGTGGAGGCTGTTTCGGGTCGGCATCTTTGCTTGTTGATGAAGCCGGAACCGGTGGCATGGCGGTGGTAAGATGGTCATAGACAAGGTATGCCTTGCAATGGATGGTAAATAATTCTGACCAAGTGGTATATTGCCCGAATTCCATCTCTAAGGTTATAGGAATGAAGTTTTTGATGTTTGTTACCGTCACAGTGGGATGGAGTTTAGAATCCATGGTGAGTGATGTGAGGAGGGAGAAGAGGATCGATTGCCGTGAGAAGGAAGGGTAGGACGTCTAGGGTTAGGTAGTTTGGACTCTTGATACCATGATAGAATTGGTAAAGAGATAATAATATCTTCGATGGTTTGCTCCTCTTTATTCATATCATATATATAGTGATTACAATGCAATCTTCTATAAGAAGATAATATCAACCATACATGCAATTTACAAGGAAATAATATGTGACTAAATATAAGACAATAATAATAATAAGAAGAAGTAGATTACTAATATTTCTTGAGGTGTTTTGGTAAGTGTGGCGAAGGTTATGAACTTTTCTTTATTTTTCGACATTTGAGAGTAGTACTTATCATCTGACCTTTGTGCTTCACAGATTTGATTGAATCGTTTTTCTAAAAAGGTTTGAAAATGGTGTTTCTTTCTCGGGGATTAATTGTTTCTCCATGCATCAGGCCGGAGCTCGTTTCTTCTCATCCTAGTTCTCTACTACCTCTTCACCACGTAGATAAGCTTTTGCTTGCTTGATAGCTTCTTTCATGTTGTTGAGGTGCCTGATGAGGTGCTTTGATTGAACATCATTCATGAAAACAGCTACCATCATCTTTTCGGTTTCACCGTTACAGGACAGACCTTCTTTCTTGTATCTTTCTATGAACCTGTGAAGATCTACATTTCTCTTTGCTCAATTTGATAGAGGGCAGATGCATACCAATTCTGTTGTGAGAAGTTGGCTAAAAAGTTAATGTTCAAATCTTCAAATGATTTTAAGTTTTTTTTTTTTCGGGTAACTTGTTAAACCAAACAAGTGTTGAGCCCATCAATTTTCGCATGAACATATGACAACACTCAACATTGATTGCTCTAATGAACACTTGTAAATGATCTTTGGGATCTTGAGTACCATCATACGTTTTTGCATGAAAAGGAATTTTGTTCTTCGTTTGTAAGGGAAAGTTGGTTATTATGTGGCATGAACAAGACAAGGAGCTTGGCTTGTAAGGATTAGCAGCTCGTCTAATGAGTTCTTGACCACGGGAGCCTCTTGACCTCAAGCGGTCAAACTTGTTGCTAAGTAGCAAAAGCCCATGATGGGCGTCAACTTGTTGCTGCAAGAAATAATGATCAGGGAAGAGAATCGTCGACTCTTGGTCTTGATGGCATGAATGGTCCTACAAAGAAGGAAATAACCGTTGGTCCTACAAATTAAAACATATACTTTATAATTTTAAAACTTTGGCTTGTGAGTAACGTATTGTTATTACTACTAGTACTACTACTGTTGTAGCTATTATATAAACCTGGCAACTAAGCCTATAAACTAAGTCTGCCAAAACAGTGGGGTTGGGTTGGTATCGAGTCGAGACGACTTTGATTCAGAATGAGTATTGGCTGTTATAGAAAAGTGTAAATTTGGTTCGAGTGAGGAATTCGTTTGGGTTGAAATTAGTCATTTTAGAGGGGGGGGGGGGGGGGGGTAACTATCCAAATCATCAAATGGGTTCACTTGCTATATTTATCTTTATGGTGACGGTAAAGACCCTAGCACGAAAAACGTGGCGGAGTTGAAGGAGGCAGCATTTTCACAAATCACAGGAAGAGTTTCACAAACATATGCCCAAAATATCCAACAAGTTATCATGAGTAGCATAACAAGTATTCATGAATCATGAATGTCTATGCCTTCCCCAAAAAAACAGTCAAAAGAAAGGTGTACAAATCTAAATACAATCTCAATTCAAAAACATTAACATTGTAGTGTACAATCTACCAAAATACTTCATCTCAACCTTACATTTTATCTCATATTACAACCAGTATCCTCATGACTCAACGTTTTAGCCGCACTTACAAGCATATCCAGTCCTTCAAGTTCACCCTTCGCTGATTCATCTTCTACTTTCACCTTCTTTTGCATACTCTCATACACCATTCTCATACTTCTTATTCTCTTCAAATCCCTGTCACACTTTGCACAAAACCAATTTCCTTCCGGAATAGAATCAAGTTGCGGGGATGTACAGTAAATATGATACGCCTGATCGCAGCCATCACAAAGCACAATCTGATCATCGTCTTTATCCACAAGACAATATCTACATAAACAAGACGGGCAGTACCAACACGAACCATAAACACCCAACTGTTTGCTCGTGAGACATTTGTCATGGTAGAATTTGTGAGGGCATACTAAATGCCCACATGTTCTAAACTTTTCGTCTATCTTCACCTCGGTTTTGCAAATATTACACATGTATGGACGTTCCCTTTGACTTTGACTCTCATCGGTCACAACATTAAGCGGATCTTGGGATTGGTGTACATTATGTAGATCTTGTGGTTGGTGTACAGAAGCAGTGGACTTTAGCTTCTCACAGACCATGCAATTATCATGAGAACCGATTCCATTTGAAACACAGGTGGCACAATACCAGCTTTTAGGAGGGATTAATGCGCCTACAAGCTCGGTGCATGAAAGATGGTATATATCTTCACATGAATCACATACTAAACTGTTTTTGGCATCAGCTTTTCCTCCACATCCTTTGCAGCCACAAGGTTCGGGTTTCCAGACAAACTGTTACACAAGTTCATGCACGCTAAGTTAAAAATGGTGAATAAGTTGGTGTTTAGATTTGTATGTTTGTTGGTATGATGTACCTGCTCAAAGTGGGCCCTGGATTTATCAGAAAGACTCTTTGCAAGTGTAACCATTTCATTGCCGACTTGTTGAAGCTTTGTATATACCTATCCAGATTGGTCAAGTTAAAGATATCAGTAAACATGGCAGACCTTATTCACGTTCAAGTAATGAAATAACAAATATTGACGGTTTTTGTACAGATATTATAAATGCGACAAGCAAATAACATGAAACATGACAAAAGGAGAATAATAAAAAGATACTCGTATAGGCTTATAGCCAATAGATACGTGTGAATTTAGGTGGCAACCATGACTCATTCTTCAAAGAATCAAAGGATTTGGGCAAAACTAAACTGTATATGGGTTCATTTGAGTCATCTCAAATCAGCCAACTAGTCAACTTGAGTCTACTAAAATTAGTCAACTGGTCAAAATGGGTAACTATTATAAATTTGTTAACTTAAAAGAGTCCAAATGGGTTAGCACCACCCATGACTGTTGTTCGTCTTCACGACCTACTCGTCGCCAACACTACTTCCACCAACATCATTCCACCGCTGAAGTCACCATCGACACCACCACCATCGCCACCCCACTGCTGACAACATTGCAACTGCTGTTGTTCGCCAATGACATCTTATTTTCATGGCCACCTATGGACACCCGCGGCCGCTACTTCCATCATCATCGCCGCCTCTAACATCACCGCCACACTAGCTCGTAATTGTCCCCACCACTAGCCATCATAAAAAAGTATGGTGGGTAACCTACTTGGGTACCTTTTTCTAAAACCATTCATTTAAGCACAACTCCATTTTGGGCGGTACCCGTCTTGACCCGAACCAAATTGACGCTTTTTTTAAAACAACCAGTGACCCAAACTAAATTAATGCTTTTTTAAAACAAGTGACCCGAACCAAATTAATGCTTTTTTATAACAGCCTGTTTTGATCCAAACCAAAATGATGCGTTTGTAGAACGAACCTTTTTGACCCTGACCTAAATGACTTTTTTTAAAGAAATTGCCCGTTTTGACCCAAACTTGGTTTTCTCTGAACCCATATCGAGCCAAACCCAATTTGACCTGTAACCCGAACCCTCCCAACCCGCCCAATTTTCAGGCCTACGATCCACAAGCATCAAACAGTATCCAATGAGGCAATGATATAGAGCTTATTAACTAGATTTACAGAGACAGTAAATGAGTATATTTTCTAGAACACACTCCCTCAGTAAACACAGGGAAAATTGGAAACTACAGTTGATTAAGAAAAAAAGACCGACAACAAAGGCAAGGAAAGAAATCTCTGAGACCATTGATGATAAACCAAGTTACAAAACCCCTACCTCTTTTGAGGAATGCTATGTTGTTAAGTAAGATTCACTTATCTAGTTATCTACTTATTAAATAGTACCGTACTGAATCTTTAGGTACGGTATGGTACCGGTATTCGGTACCAAATGTTCGTCTCTATATGGTATCGGTACCAAACCGGAACCGAAAGTCAAAAAGGCGGGAACCAAATACCGTACCGAATCTATCAGTACAATACTGGTACTCGGTACCAAATGCTCATCCCTATCAGCAGCCCGATAACCTGATTGCCATTATATAAATGCATGTCAAAATTTGAAACTTATTAAGCAGCTCATCCGACTAGTTCTATTTATCTTAGGGGATAGGAGTGGTAAGTACAGTATTATACTTTTCACAAAAATGTTAGAACAAGCATTTAGTTCATATATTTAAAAAGAGAGTGTAAGACCATTTGACACTTCATTTTACGCATATATAATCTGCAAAAACTCTGTAATTACACAACCATTTAACCATCACGTATAGGACATTTTTGTGCTGTTATCACATTGAATAGTCAGACGAAGTGGAAACCCCTCTATATGCATGCAAAAGTTTACACTCAGCATATAATCCCCATGGACATATCATCCTCTACGCTACATCTCACTGGTAAATCTAATCTTTTAACAAGAAAAGTCAAGCTCTGAACAAAAAGGAATACCTGTTGAATGTCTTTAAGGTACAGAAATGGTGAAGTTTCATAAGCTCCACTTTTCAACTTTGAGCTTATCGAATCAACATTTGTAACTCGGTTAACGTTTACAACACCAAAATTCTTGAGAAGTAGACGACGCAACTCACTGTACTTGTCTGAGTTTAGAGTATCGAATAATGCTCGTTCACACAACTCAGAGTTTCTAGAACCTTCAGGTCGTTCTAACACTCCACTAGACGGAACATGCGAAGGTTCTTGAGACGTATTATGTGTTTGTTTATCACTTCTTTCAACAATATTATGAGATTCCTGTATTAAAAAACAACTTACATTTACACAAAAGCAAGATTTCACTGAGTAAGACGATGCAAACATTTAAGAAAGTAATTTACCTTAATCAAAGGAGTAGGTGCACTTTCTGGATGAGCCACGGGGGCCTTTATGACGCTTCCTTCATGCCCATTAAGCAACTGAGATGTCTTCTCTAAGGCAATACAGTTACATTTCCTACGAGACAAATCACCTGGCCCGTTGGAAATTGCATCAAAGCTCGACTTGTATTGATCGAATGCAATAACTACAGCAGCCTTTATCTGCACAAAAAAAAACAAAAATTTGATAGATTCACAAAACAGTCGAATATTATATAGACTTGAATAAACATCATCTGAACTCTAAGATATCCAGTTTCTTTTAAAATTCATAAAGTGCATATTATTTCTACAATTTTTATTTTCTTTTTGGATAATTTTTTTTTTTTATTGAACAAAAGATCCAATTACAATAGAGAAGTGGGTAAGCCGGCAACAAGCTACCAATTGGTATTTGAATCCGAAAACTTTGCAAATATAAACATATATAATATGTTCAATTAGGTTAACACTGCTGAAAATCAAACTAATCGAAATAAAAATCAAGAATTTAGTACCTTATTATTATGATCTGAATTAGTAGTCATCTTTCTTGTGCGTTTTCTCCTCTTATAGGTTCGTAACCCATCTTCTTCACAAGTAGTTGCCTCAACATCAAGCAATAACCGAGGACCCATATCAATTTTGGTGCAATTCAGCACCGACCCATCACCAGTTATGACTTGCTTATCATCACCCATGATTCAATTCTTTCGAAATCCCAAGAAATCAAAAAAAAAAAAAAAAGAAAGAAACCCTAAAAGTGGCCAAGTGAAATATGTTGATTTGCCCAACTGGATTTTCAATTGAATGAGAGGATTAAGTGTTTGATTGATTTGAACAATTGGGTTAGTGTGTGTCAATCTGTGTATGCCCTAGCTAGCCTAGACCTGGAGAAGAGAATTTGGGGGTTTTTTAATTTTGAAACAGAGGGGTTGTCAAACTATAAGTTATAAGTAAGACTAAAGTCAACTGGTCAAGTATCCTTATAAGACGATTTAACTGCTTTGGTTGGTGTTGTAAAAATCCCGACTAGGCGTCGATTAATCCCTGATTAATCGTTAGTCTACACTTCATTGATTAATTTTGGGCTAATCGGTCAAGGGTCAAGTCCGGCCAAAATCAAGATTAATCGGACTTAATCGGCTTTTTCTGTTGAGTTTCTGGCCAAAATCGGGGTTTCCGACAAAAATCAATGGTTTCTGGTGAAATTCCAGCAAAAATCAACGGTTTCCAGCGACATTCTAGTCAATTTCGGGCCAAAATGTGTTTGTGCATGTATAAAACTGAAAATTACATGTAAAAATTTGTGCATGTATTTAAAACTGAAAATTATACCTTAAAGTCAGATCCGATTAATATCGATTAATCCCGAGTAATCGCTAATCCCCACCCCATCGCCCAACTAGTGACTAGTGATTTTTACAACACTTGATTTATTCTCAAACTTAATTAATTAATAATTAATGACAAATAAGGTGGTCCTTATCCCGTGACATCTACTAAAGTTTTTGGGTTTTGGATAAGCAGGGCTTCGGTTCGAAACGGGCCGAAACCCATTCCGACCCGAAACCTGTTCGACTCCAACAAACTTTTATATTAATCGACTCGTTCCGACCCAAAGCCACCCCACTCAACTTGTTTGTCTGTCTTAAAGGTAGGGTATGCGAGGAGGATAATTCCAATTACATCAACATGTTTACCAACCAAACATATTATGGATTTTTCAATAAATCCATTCCGTTTTCAATTCAAATTCCAATTTCATTTCCTTAAAAAAATTCTGCAAACCAAATGCCCTTAAAGTTTAATGTTTCGATTCACGGTGTATTGCGCACGAATATAGGTATGATTCTTTGATAGAAAGAAATCACTAAAAGAGGTATGCTGTTACCATTTTGAAAGGATTAAAAAGCATCAAAGTAATGTCTAAACCCAATAATTTAAAACCAAAATAAATGATCTCAAGACAAGGAAACGTTACTTCAATTTTCACAATCCAAATAAAGAATTCAAATCTATTTTAAACATGATAAAAAAGGGGGAGTTAAAAACCACTCAAAAATATATATTTATTAATATCTTCAAGATATTTTAAAGAATTTTATTTTAAAATTCTTGAACTTGAGTTATGAGTATAATTGATTTTTTCCTAAGAGAGCTAAAAAATGGCAATTGGTTAAATTATAGACTAATTGAAAATGAAACTGATTTTTTGTTGATGGTAAAAGCTCTGAATCACTAAAACACATCTTTTGAAAAATGATAATAAGATAGTTTAGCTGATGTAAAGTTTTTGAATGTTTTTAACTTATATGATGCTTGTAAATAAAGTTTAACGTTGCATATTCCTATCATGTTGGGGCTCTTGAACCAAATATGTTGCATTTTTCATTATTGTTGTTATAAAAGACTATAATAAACTCCATTTCAGTTGCAACAGATCACAGCATAAAATTCCAACAAAAAGATAACCAAATTCTTCAAATTTCATTAAAAACATTTGTTCTTTTCAACAACAATACAAACAAACTCTAGTATCTATTCTACATAACCAAAACCCCCTTTTCTATTTTCCCTGAATTCTTCTATGTTATACACAAATGAAAAAATAAAGACACACTTCCTCACTTGGCAACCCTGTTCATTATCCCAATAGGTTTTGTCAGCTCTTCAATCTCACCTACACCAAACTCCAAAGGCTCACTAATCATCAACCTTGTTCTGGTGTCACCTATCACCTCATCACCACCTTCTTCATTACCACAATCCAAGCTGATATATTCAGCAAACTTCCCTTCTTGGCACAGCATACCCTCATCCACGTCATCATTCTTTAAATAAGACTTCTCAGACACATGCACCACCTCTTCGTCCCTAACAGAACCAAAGTACCGACCCCTTGAATTCTTCGTTTGCAGTTCCGCTGAACTTTGACGTTTTCTTTTCAACTGGTTTTTAGGATGGTGTAGCTTGCACTTTGTACCTTGTGGACACGAACCCGTTGCTTCAAATACTGGGCACGCATACGAATGCTTCTTTTGACACTGCAAGTTAGAGATTTGATCCAATTTACACAATTATATCTTAGTGGCTTGTGTGCCTGTGCATGCATCATCTCAATATTTATAGTTTATTAATGTTCCCTTATAATATTCACTAGTTTCTGTTCAATTATCTTATATCTATTTATTAGCTTTATATTTACTACTTACCCTACACTGAGGATATAAGTAACTAAATAAATAGAGATAAATAAATAAATTTAAACTACAATAATTTCTTTTAAAAAGAAAAGGGTAAAATAAAAGATATCAATGACATCAACTCCATCAACTACCTCATTTCCATCTGCACAATAACCTTTGAGAAAACCTTCACAAACAGAAGCAGTTGAGTTCACATTTACATGTCTATACGGACAATGTTTGTTTGAGCACAATCCTACAACAATAAAAGTTTAGAATTTTCATGTGGATAAATAGGGTGACAGAAGTGTCACAGAACAAGTTATGAAAGTATGAAAGTATAAAACTCACCCTGCAAAAAATAAGAACAATCTTGCATCCTTTCGGGAATGACCTGAAAATGAAATAATATCAAAAGTTATAGTGTAAATAAAGAAGATAAAAGAGTCAAAAACAGACAAAAGAATAGACCTTATGAGTTAGCTTGCAATTTGGATCGGAGCATAAACCGTTTAAAAACTTGGTGCATACTGCTATTTTAGTTGAATCATGAATGTACGGACACTTTCCATCATCTTTGTTGCATTTGCCAAATCTTGTAAAGAATTGACAAAACTTTTTCTTTTTAGCCAACCGTGTCCGGGCTGTGTGCAAGCTCCACCTCACTTTTTCAATAGCAAACACGCGTGTTCGCCTCTTTGGATTTCTAACCAGCTGATTACCGTTTCCAATCCGTACATATCTGCCAAATAAAAACATATCTTTGAATGATTTCTGTTAAATACAGATGCAACTTCGCAAGTTGTAACATAGTTGATATAATTATCGGCTTAGAGAAGATGCAACATGTAATGCACTACATACTCATCATGACCGATCTTTAATCTCTTTGGGATATAAGTCTTTTTGACCTCTTCTTTTGACTGAACAGAATTTGAAGGCTCCTCATCTGCGAATCACAAGTCTATTAGTGGTTTTCTAGGGTTTTGGAAAAGTTGGCCAACAAAAACTTTTGGTTTACCATCAGTTTCATCATAGGCTTTTGCCATACTGTGTTACACATTTCAGCAGTAAAAGATTAAACAGGAATAAAGTTCACTGTCAACTAACATAATATTACGAGAATATCATAACAATCAGAAATGATCCATTAGATGGTGCAAGTAATACAAATCTTTCTAAACAACATATGAATATTGCGCCAATACTTATCATCTTACGTATTAAAACATATCTTATCTTTCTACAGAATATTTGTATATCATAAGTTCATGACACCACTTTTTTACGACTTCAACTGGAGGTATTAGTTTTTACTGCTATTTATAATCTAGTATTGTTAAGGTCCTCTTAAGTAGTAATAGGTTCAATAGTTTAATGTTGTCTTGTTCCTAGGGTTCATATCATATCAATATATCATAACATCTAACGAGATCGAAAAGAAGGAATGCCTGAAAAAATGCTAATAAGTAATGGCAGTTTATAAATAGACACTTAAAGACAATAGAAATACGAATCCAAAATCAGAAATTATACTTTCTTAATAAAGCATATAATACACATCTTCATAAAGCGGCATATCGTTGCCTACAGAATATAGGATTTGTTCACCATCCTGAAAAGGCATTCAATTCTAAAAAGATAATGCCCGCACACGTAGCACCAAAGATGAGCATGTATGTGTGTATATGCATGTAAACAGTCAAGCATGGGTTAAAACTTAAAAGTTGCACTACAACTCAAGAACCATGAACAGAAACAAACTTCTAATCAAAGCTATAATCTCATGCTAATCGAGCAATCGCCCATTCTTGCTAATTGATTAAGGCTTGTTTTCCTTTTGTGTGCTTTTATACAGCACTTCCTATGTGTTGACATACACAATATGTCATCTACACAGAAAGCATGTAATAGGCAAGATCTTCATTAATATAATAAAATAATGTCTAAAAGTTGTTCTCTCAAAGGTTTAGCTCTTCCCTTTCAGGAATACAGTGCCCAGTTGACATTTATATGTCATCACCACTGAATCATAGGATACCTCAGATTAAGCACCACTTGCTGCTCAAACCGCCAGTAGAAATTGCCATTCACACAGTAACGGCAAGACCTCAAGATCTTCATTAATATAATAAAATGGTAACAATTTCTAACCATAGCAATAAGGGTCATAACTCAAAGAGTAACTTGTTATAAACACTATTAGATGCTTAGTAATCATTAGTCAGCTATACAATAGTATTCATTGTTACGTACTTTTCCATATAAAAACTACCCGTAAATTGGTTAATAAAGTACTTTTTTTCAAAACTAGCGTTTACCCTTAAGTGCTATGGTAGCCATTTCGCAAATTATAGTAGTATACTAGTATGAAACTGTCTTGGATTGTTTATTTTAACTTTGCCAAAAATAGTACTTTGTAGAAAATATGTAGTTAGAGAATGATCATGAAATTCAACAAAAATATAACCAGGACTTGACCACCTGAAATCCTTTGAAGTGTCCTCCTTGAAGGGTCCATTTTGTATCTGACCAACCCAATACGAAATATCCGGTCTCCTGCAAATAAATACAATTTCAGGCTGTGTAACTTACAATAATAAATATAAGATATATATTATTAATAAACTTACTTGGCATATTATTCCTGCTCTTTATTTCAGCAGTGGCAGAAGCAGTGCCATGTTGTTCTCTCTTTTTCTTCTCAGCTGCTGCAACTGCAAGTGTAGCTTCCTAAAATATAAGTATTACGTTCACAATTAATTACCCAGTAACAACCATAACTAATTTATTATAACTAGTAAAGTGCGTCTAGCAATTCATCCACACAAACCTCATTGGTTCTTTTTGAGTTCCTCTCAATGGATTTTGACCATTTTAGACTGGCACCACCAACACTTAATAACTTGGACATACGAAGAGAAAAACCGTGCTTCGACCTTGTGTAGATGGTCTCTCTCTTTCTTGAAAGCAGCAACTTGCGACTAAAAAAAACCATATCATTTGTAATCAGACAAACAAAAATGCCAACTCAGATTAAACGTGATAACATGTGATAAAAGTGCAAATATACCTGATGGATGATGATGATGAACCATTACTTGATGCATTCATCAAATATGCCCAGTTTCTTGATCTTTTCCATGGGAATAATTGTGGCCTCAGTGACTGAGAGTTGAGCGTCCAAACCGAAGGGAGTCTCAAATGTTTATACTTCTTAGATATACCTTGCATCAAGATATGAATCAAGCAAAAAACATTTATTTTCTTTATGCCATTGGTTCACGTAACTTCTAGTGTAGATAAAACTTTGACGTGTAAAAAAATCAAAAAAATAATGGGATATATAGCATACGAATGTTTCAGTTCTGAAAACAAACCTTTACCAGACTGTCGCTTAATACTGATCTTTGAAGCTTTGTCCACGTTTGTGTTTGCTGAGTCATCTCCCACTGAAGTTCTAATAAGTTGGTTTTTTATCCTCTTGTAGTAGCTATCTGATGACAACGATGGTTGTGTTTTATCTAAGTCCTGAATGGGTTGATCACTACACAAAGCAGCAACCAGCTGATTTGATTTCCTCTTCACATATTGTATTTTCTTTCCTGCAACTACTTCATCTACTATCTTCTCGCTTCCAGAATTACTGGATGTACGAATTTGATCTTCAGATGCCCTTTGTTCAACAGAAGATGCAGGCGGAGGTTCCAGTGGCGAAGGTGATAAATCCCTCGAGTCTGTTGGACAATCTGGTAATTTGGTGCTGCCTGATGGCGGTGGTGTTTTGGGCCTCACAACAGGAGCACTGGGCGCCGCTAGTCTCGAGTAAGTATTGTTCACTTTATTTCCAGATCCTGCACTGTTTCTTGCTTCAATCGGGCCTGAAGGATTCAACTGATATACGGAAGATCTTGAAGCAATGGCAGTCACGGGAGCACCTTTTCTTACAAGACTGTTACCACTTCTAACATACGAGTTCTGACCCCTTGCAATTTGCTTAGGTGGAAGAGGAGCAGGAACAGAAGCAGGATTACTAGAAGTTCTATGCCATGTTCGGGGCTTCGTAATGTTGTTTGCAGTTTTATTGATTCTTGCATTTGCGAAAACTGGCAACGAGCGCGCTGCCAAAGCTCTTGAAACCGTAGGCCCAGAACTCGGTATCTTCAATGGCAGATTTGTATTGGAGCCTAGGGTCTTAAAATTGCCACCCTGAGATGCAAACGGAACTGTGTTGGTTACTTCATAATGACTTATTTTTGTACCAGTTTTGGGAGCATTCAACTGTGCAATATCTTTTGATACAGACTTCACAAATGTAATATCATTCTCAGGTATACTCAAATTAGATAACGTTTTATCTGTTGATTTAATATCCACCATTTGTGAGTCTGAAATGGAAGCCTTTATGGGAGAACAAATACCGGTTAGCATATCAGGAATAGGTTCCCCTGATTTAGCATTTGAGTCAGTAACAAATGCGCTTGTGTCATTAGCAAATGAGGGTGGTAAATCATCCTTTGAATCTGTAGTAGGTTCTTTATGGTCAGGACTCTGTGAGCAAACTGGTGAAGAAATCAGATTTACCATCTCATTAACTGTATCTTTATCAAAAGAATGCTCCGTATGTGGACTACTTTGTGTTGCATTATCTTCAGCAATGATAACAATATGTGTAGATTCTTTGAAGTCATCTTTAGATGATTCACTTGGCCCGTTTAGAGATATTTGATTGCTAGTATCCTCTAACACTCGGCTTTCATCTTCCTTTCTTGGCACGTCATCAAGAAAACCTTGATCCTCACTCTTCTCAGGAGATATGACAATAATCTCATCTGAAAAAGATTCTAAAGAGTTGGTGTCAGCAATAGTACTCGTTTCTTGCATTTTGACAGGTTCATTGCACAGACTGTTGGAAACATTGGAGTTCTTGTCAGCAATAGTACTGGTTTCTTGCACATTGCACAAACTGTTAGAAACATTGACTACTTCTAAACGGACAGATTCAGTGGACAATTTCTGAATCTCAACTTGATCATCTGCAGATGTAACAGAAATATCAGTGACGTCCGGTGACAGCTTAACATCTGCAGACTTATTCTGAATATCATTCTCAAAATTCACTGAAACTTCATTTCCACAGGGCTGCTGGTTAAGATGACTCACTACGCCATCGTTTATCAAAGACACGTTTTCTGCGATTAAGCTCTTGTTTTCAGTACAATCGTCACCAAAACTGTTTACACAATCAAGATTCTGATCCTGAACTTCTAACACATCTTTCTTGGGTGATTTGTCCACTTTACCAGTAGCTATTTCTTCTAGCGTAGGAAATGAAATGACACTAGAAAGCCGTGCATTTGAGATAGTCTTTGAACTCTTCGCCTTGACATCGTTCCCTTTCACTGCCAGCTGGAAATCAAATGAACTAGAACCAGGATTCATTAACTTCCTTTTCTTCTTAAGCCTAAATGACAAGGGTCCTTTAGATCCCGCTTTGCCATTACCCTGATCTAAAACTGGGCCCGACAAAGAACCGTTATCCCCTTTAGAAACAGTCATTTTATCCACAACCTGCTTTGAAGCTTTTTCAGAACTAGAAGGGCTGTCAAACCCACGTGAAGAGCTTCGAGATCCTGCTGACCGCTCACTAAATTTTGATAACGGTGAGTCAAACTCAGTGACCCTCTTAATCTTTCTATTCCTAGATGGTGTGCCATTATTATCAGACACTGGACTCGAAGGCGTCACAACAGGCTTGGCTATCAAAGCATTAGATTTAAACGACACGTCAAGATCTACAGCACTATTCTCTGTCTGATCTGTATCTCTATCTCTATCTTTAACTTTATCCTTATCTTTACCCCTATGATTGCTATTGTTTGATTCAACTACGTAAGCTTTAGAAGAATGCTGGTCATGGTTTCTGTTCCTATTACTATTACTATTGTTCGGTTTCCCTATCCTAAGTAAAACACTTTTCTTTTGTACCGGTTTATACTCGTCTCTACCTTCCCTAACCCTATTAAACTTACTAGACTCATGCTCATAATCCCGCTCTCGTTCTCGTTCTCTATCGTACGCATACAAAGCCCCGGCATTATGCGCTAACTCGTTTTTCTTCCCCTTCATGACCCATTTAGGATCTTCCTCCCAAACTCTCTGGTTTTCCGACATGGGAACGTATCGCGGCTCGTACTTCTCGACGTAAATCTCCAACTTTCTTCCACTAAAGATTTGTTGGTCATGTGAATCATGTGAAACAATATTATTAACATCATCTATAAACCTGGGTTTATAATAATTTTCCGATTGGGGATTGGGCGAATACAAACCGACCGGATTGCGATGCGGGTCCCAACCCAGATCGGATCTAGACCCGGTTCGGTAATCGAATCGATTGGAAACCCTAGGTGGGGAACGGTTAAAAAAAGAGGGTTTTGGGGCATCAAGATAGGTAAAGTCAGGGGTGTAATTGTAAGACGGTGGTGGTGGTGGTGGAATCGGAGGCGGTGGTGGGTATGAATGTGGTGGTGGGTGATTGACTGATGGGATAAGATGGTGGTAGAAATTAGGGCGGTCATTGGGAGGAGGATGGGCGTACCTGTGGTGGTTCAACGACGGGTAATCCATCGGCGGCAACGGTGAATTGCAGCGGTTGACTTTGCGGTGGTTTTGGTGTTACGACTTTGGACGGCTGGATGGATTGATGGATGGCTATGAAGCATAGTTTAAATAAAATATTAAATACTCCATCAATTCTGAATTTGGAACCTAACTTTGTTGGTTTTTTCGATAAGACTACGTATTTTTGTTGATGTGGTATGCTATGTGAAAAATACATTGTTTAAAAAAAGAAAAACATAAAAACACAAATACTATATATATGTATATATGAGCAAACACAAACACCACCACCATAGACCTCGTCACTTCAGGCTTCTATCGCCCCCTTCGTCACCACCGCTAGCCTCACTACCTTCATTACTAGCACTGGTTGTTGTCGGAAAAACGCAATGGCGGTGACGGCAGAACTCACCAATGTAACGTCCTCGTTCCGATAATAAATAAACAAATAAAATGTCACGAATTTTATTTTAGATATCAAATCGTGTGGCGTCGTTTGAATTAATTAAATAATAAGATAGGATAAGATTAAAATGGTTATTGGACTTAAACATATTTTGGGCCTAAAAACCTTTTAGCTTTGCCTATTTAAACCCCTAAAACCCTAATCCTTATCATTTCACCGTCATTCTCCAATCATTGTCACACCTCCATTCACACACAAGGTTCCTTTACCAAACATTCCTAATATGCAATTCCATCCATTCAAGTTTGATCAAATCCAAAAGGTAAACCTTATAACTATTTCAATATATTTCTCTTTAAGAATACTAACCTGTAAACCAAGCCGCACCGATATAAAACGAACCGGTATAAACGATTTCCAATTAAATCAAAGAAATAACAATAATAAGAGACTTGACAAAATGTAAACAATAGTAATAAATTGGTGTAAGCGTGGTTCAACGATGTAACGTCCTCGTTCCGCTAAATAAATAAATAAAGTGTATCAAGTTTATTTTAGTAATCGTATCGAGAGACGGCATTTAAGTTAATTAAATAATAGGAAGAGTATGGATAATACTAATAGAGTTTATTGGACTAAGGGTGATTATGGGCCTAAAAGCCTTTGACTTTGCCTATTTAAACCCTAAAACCCTAGATCTATCATTTTCCTCATCATTTCACCATCATCATCCAATCCTTATCACACCCATAGACACACACAAAACCTCCTGTACATCAACATTCCATATTTCCATTCATCCTAGATCTAGTTCAATCACACCAAAAGGTAAACAATTTGTATTCATTTTCGTTTCATTTTCTTGTTGTAATATTAATAACAATTGAACTGGGTCAAACCGACATAAACAGACCGAGATAAACAAGCTTCGAACAAATCTTATAATGATAACAATAACATGAGATTTGATAAATAACACCAAATAATAATAGTATATATGATTGAGTGTGAACTGTACAGTCATATATATACACACACACACATGTGTATGTATGTTCAGATACTAGAAATCAAGGAATCAAGGTCCGGCGAGGTCCGGCGAGATCCAAAGGAAACACAAAACCCGAGAGCTTGAAACCGAAACCCGCAAAAGTCGAACCCAAATCAGAACCGACGGACTGGGTGGGTTTTGAATCTGAACCTTTCAACCGACTCTTGTAACCTCGAGATCGAAACCCAAGCTCCCTTAACCGAATCCAAAATAAGAACGGACAAACACCAAACTAACCGGCAACCAGATCTAGAAATAAGACGTGCGAATTAGGGATTTCGCATCCCATGCGAATCAGGGGTTTCGCATCCCATGCGAAAAACTTGTATGCGAAACCCGTATGCGAAATCCGGCAAGCAAAACCCGTATGCGAAATCCGGCAAGCAAAATTCTATGCGAACCGTCGATATTCGCATCCCGTGCGAAATGATTGTCATGGTGGCTGGGAAGGGAGACGGTGCAGGCCGGCGATGGAAGTGGCGGGTGTGGTGTGTGGCCAGCGATGGGAGTGGCGGCGTGGTGGATGGCCGGAGATGGAAGGGCGACGGCGGTGTTCCGGTAAACAAGAAAGAAGAAGAAGGAAGTAGATAAGGGTTAGGGTTAGGTTAGAATAAAAACCCACTTGAGTTGTGAAAACTCTACAAACCCATTCTCAACCATATGTTTTTAATTAAAGATTAAATCTTGTGGTCCACAATTAAAGTTAATAAAAAAATGTAAACACTTTCTCTTTCCTATAAACATATATAAAAATTAGTAAAAAAATAGCAAAATATTTTTTTCTTATGTTTTCGATGTTTTGTATTAAATGTAACAATATATATTACATGTAACAAAAAAAAAACGATGTTACATAGGGTTTTCACGGGCTTTCACAACTCAAGTGGGTTTTCATTTTATACTTTGCCTATATAATAATAATAATAATAATAATAATAATAACTTGTTAATCTTGTAATAGTAAAATAATAATAAAAATAAATAATGATATAATATATGAAGGTAAAGACTTGAACGAAACCCAAACCCGAGACCCGACTCGTCTATCAACCCATGACGAGCCTCAAGTAAAGGAATGTCAGTTGAAGGTGAACCAAACACAAGAGCCCACTCATTGAAGAAATGGAGTTAGGTACAGACCCAACACGACCCGAACTCGCTTAAGGATACGTTAACTTGTAAATGCGTGAAGACGTGAATTAATAATAACGAAGTGAAGATAATATATATATATATATATAATAAATAAAGGTTGTATTACAATAATATTAATACTTAAATAATAAATCTATAATAATAATAGTAAGTTGTTAATAATAATAATAATAATAATAATAATGTTAGACTTGAAAGGTAAAAGTAAAGGATATAAGATAAATGAAACCCGAACCCGTAACTCGTCTTATGTCAAACCAGTGGTTTATGGGACCCGTTCAGAAACACTTAAATGTAAGAGCCCGTTGTAAATAGAGAAATTGAAAGGAACGTGCGAAAGGAACGTGCGAGCGATGGATAACTTACGAAAATATATAATTATATAATAATGATAAATATGAATAGTGATGAAATAATATAATAATAAACATAAATGCGATAACAACAAATATCGTTAAGAATGAAAACTAATAAAGACGGTTCATTAATAAGATAAGGCCAGGTATATTAAATAAATGAGATCGGTTAAGAAGGTTATATGTCAGCTCAGTTAATTTAAAAGTTAACCCCGTTAACTTTGGAAATGAATGATAAGAAATTATTGAGGATTAATACATGTACATTATTAACAGTTAGTCGGGTACAGTTGAAGAAAGGAATTACTATTAACGGTGAACGCAACAGGATCCAGGTGAGTTCTAGCCCCCTTTCTCTGTGACGTTTTTCGGGGCTATGAGCATACTCCTAAGTGATAGTTAATACACTTATCCTAAGTGATATGTGTATGATTATTTACTTAATGTTATTATTGAATGTTGTATGAATGTGCGTATACAAATATAATTATTATATATGCAATTGGAGGATGTGTAAAGTATGCACGTATGACAGGAAACATGGGAAGTAATGTATGGACGATTGACGAGACATGTATGGTTGTATGGTTAAACGAGACAGAGGGACCAGACCCTAATAATATCTGAGATTGTGATACAACGGACCAGACCCTAATAATATCTGAGATTGCGATAGAAGGGACCAGACCCTAATGATATCTGAGATTAGAGGGACCGGACCCTATTAATATTTGAGATGAGGGATCAGACCCTAAAAATATCTGAGATAGAGGGACCAGACCCTAATAATATTCGAGATAGTAGAAGTAGAGTAGTTTACGGTATACCTTAGGAAAGTAGAAAAGGAAGTGTGTAAATACGTATGTATGAACGTAAAGTATATATGAATGAGTATTAGCAAATAAAGTACGAAATACGTATCTCCGATCGCGTATAAGTATGGATGTGAACGTACTGTATGTTAATTGATTAACTAGAACTCACTCAGCGTAGCTAACTTTTAGTATGCATGCAGGTGAGTAGGATAAGACAGGTTGCATGAGGGGGACACGTGACAAATAAAAGAAGACTGGCATCGAAGAAAAGAAGAGTCATGTATTATTTATATTTAATGTTTAAGACTTATGTTATTTCTGTTCAAGACAAGATGTTTATGTTCTGTAAGAATGAATGACTTTTATTTCCACGAAATGTTTTAATTAACTTTGATTTTACGAATTATGTGAATGAATAAATTCAACTAACGAGAAAGTAGGGCACCCGGGTCGGGGGCCTTACAAACGAGACCCAAACCCCAAACTGTTCAGCCGGGGCTATGGGGACTTGAATCAGAGAGCTCGAAACATGACCCGCAATGGTTTGGGGATTCGCGAGATTCGAACCCACATAAGAAATGAAACCAGATCTGTAAGGTCGAGACTCCAAGACAAGAACCAAATCCGCGATAAAGGCTCGAACCAGATTTGGAAACCCAACCCCGTGCGAATCCTTTAGTGTGTGATTCGTTGGCCACAAACCTATTCGCACAACACGTGAATAATAGGACGTGCGAATGAGATCCTGCGAATCCTTATGCGAATTGTTGAATTCGCATCACGTGCGAATTTCTCATGCGAAATATTTGGATTCGCATCCCTTGCGAAATTCCCGTGCGAATTCTTCCACCATGCGAATATCTCGTGCCAACCTTTCTCCGATGTGAATCTGGGTGGTGCGAAACAGGCGGAGAAAGGCCGACCTTCCATGTCTTTTATGGTGAATGTCATGGTGGTAGTGGTTAAGAAAGGAAGAAGGAGAGAGGTGTAAGGTGTTAATGGCGGGGGTAGGGTCCAGGTGTCGCCGAAGATGGAAGCGACGGTGTGATGGGTGGCCGGAGATGGATAGGGCCGCGGTGGTAGTTTGGCAGGGAACAAGAAAGTAGAAGAAAAGAAGATGAAGGGGGCTAGGGTTAGTAAAGATGGGGGGTGTTGGTGAGAAATTATATAATAATAATAATAATAATAATAATAATAATAATAATAATAATAATAATAATAATAATAATAATAATAATAATAAAAGTACTAGTAACAATAATATCAACAAAACTTTAATAATAATAATAATAATAATAATAATAATAAAAGAGTGAGGGGGATGCAAGGGTTTAAGCAATACCCGAACCCGAAACCCGACTCGTCTAACGACCCGTGAACCGCCCCAAATAAAAGAATGTGAGTTGAAGGTGAGTCAAACACAAGAGCCCACTCGTTAAAGAAATGAAATTATTAATGGAGTTAAGCATAGACCTGGTACGAACCCGAACTCGTTTAAGGAAACGTTAACTTATAAACACGTTACGGGTATGAATTGATAATGAAATACGAATAATATATATATATATAAGATAAAATGAGGATTAAGGCATATTAAATTAATATGAACGGTTAAAGAAGAATACATGTAGGTTCAGTTAACTTAAAGGTTAACCCCGTTAACTTTAGAGAATAAAGATCAAACAAATATAGAGTTTAATACGTGTATGTTATTAACAGTTAGCCGCGCACAACTCAGAAAGGGAATTACTATTAACGGTGAACGTAACAGGATACAGGTGAGTTCTAGCCCCTTTCTCTGTGACGTTTTGAGGGCTATGTGCATACTCCTATGTGATAGTTAATACATTTTATCCTAAGTGATAAGTGTATGATTATTTATTGAATGTTAATATTGAATGTTGTATGAATGTGCGTATATAAATATAATTATTATATATATGCAAATGAAAGAAGTGTAAAGTATGCGCGTATGATAGGAAACGTATGAAGTAAACATATGGACGACTGATGGGACATGTATGGTTGTCTGGTTAAACGAGATTAGGGACCAGGCCCTAATAATATTTGAGATTGTGATAGAGGGATCAGACCCTAATAATATCTAAAATAGTGGGGATCAGACCCTAATAATATCTGAGATTAGAGGGACCAGACCCTAATAATATCTGAGATTGTGATAGAGGGATCAGACCCTAATAATATCTGAGATAGTAGGGACTAGACCCTAATAATATATGAGATTAGAGGGACCAGACCTTATTAATATCTGGGATAGAAGGGACCAGACCCTTGCAAATATCTAATATTGAGGGACCGGACCCAAATAATATTCGAAATAGTAGAGGTAGTATAGTTTACGACACGCCTTAGGAACGTAGGAAAGAAAGTGTGTAAATATGTATGTACGTAAAGTATATATGAGTAAGTAATAGCAAGTAAAGTACGAAATACGCATCTTCGGACGCGTATAAGTATGGACGTGAACGTATTGTGTGACATCTGCCCGATCCGACCCGACCCAGGTACCCGTTTCTCTGACCCGATCTCTTTCTTTTATTATTTAATATTTATACTTATATTTTATTTTTAATAATAATAATATATATTTTCTTCCCGCCTCTTTCTCTCTCTTTCTTTCCGCCGTCCCCTCCCTCTTCCTTCTCTCTTTCCGCCTTCTTTTCCCTCTTGTCGCCGTCCCGCCCTTACGCCTTGTTTCCCTCTTTTTCTTCTCTTTGCTTGTCCTTTGGTTCTTCCCGCCTAAGGATGTCTGCAGCTCCACGCGCCAGACTCCTTACATGGAAGCCTGCGTGAAGACATCTTGTTCCTGCGATGCGTGAAGAGAACTCTTCTCGCAGCGCGCTAAGAATGCATGTTCTTCCCGCAATGCGCTAAGAATGTATGTTCTTCCCGCGATGCGCTTAGAATTCTAGTTCTTCACGCAGCACGCTAAGGATTTGTGATTCTTCCCGCAGTGCGCTAAGGATTGTTGTGCCAGCCTTCGCGCTCGCGCACTCAGCCTTCCCGCGCTTAACCCTTGTATCTTCTGTTTATTCTAGCCGTTTGCTTTTGTAAATGTCTTTTCTTCTGAGCTGTTGACCTAACCTATCTAATATCTGAATAGTTACTTTCGGCGCAGCATGCGTGCCAACCCCATTGGTTGGCAGAAAAAGTGACTGACATAATCTTTTGAGATCTGCTTTTGCCATGCTTGACCAGTACCTTTATCTGACCCGCCCATGCCTTTTTACTGTTCCCTGTCAGCTTTATCTTGCTCCCTGCAGCTGCCATATCTTTTGTTATCTTTTGTTTTGTCTTGTTCTGATTGTCTTGGAATCTTTTCCCCTTTTTCTGGATTTATGTCTCCTAGGGTTTCTCTATAAATAATAACATTATTTTTCCTAACACTACACACACAAAACACTTAATCTCTCTTATTCTCTCTTGCTCCTTGCTCTCTCTGCCGTCCTCCTCTCTTGCCTCCGTTTTCTCCTCTCCTCTGCCCTGTTTTCCGGTAATATATTATATATAATAACTTATTAATTATGCTAACTTATAATCAAGACTTAAAACAAATCATTAAAACAATAATCTTTACTTATAGGTTAACTTGCTTGTTTGGTTCTTGCTTTATCTTACACCGCATCGTTTATCAAGTGAGTAATCTCGTACCTAATCCCTTTTTGCTTTTAATGTTTTGGGATGTTCATGTGTTCATACAAACTTGGAGTCTTAAACTTGTTTATGAACTTTAGTCGCGCAGTATCCCATGTGTTGAGGACGTAGACTTGGCTGTTATTTGTATGTGTGGATCATTAACCGTCTTGTCGGTCTATTCCGCAGTTTTCATGGTACCATTAGATGAACACGGGAGAACTATCGTTTATGATTTTCTCTTTTGTTACACTTGCACAGTTAGTCTTGTTTGTGAGCTCAATTGTGAGCACTGGCAGTCTTGTCTCTTAGAGTTGGTCCCGATCTGATTACACCCTTGTTGAAACCCAGACATACACATGTTGCGCGCAGATTTATTGTTATCTATGTATTGTATTAAACTTGATTTCTCACCAACACGCAAGTGTTTGACGTTTATTTTAACACATGTTCAGGTTTGCAGTAGCTGTTTTGGAGCTTGTGGACACGTAGGAAGTTTTCTTTATTTTGGACCTAGATTAAAATGTATCAAGACAAGTTATTGCTGTTCGAATATTATGATTTATAATTTGTGATGATTTATGTTATCTTATTTATACTTTGCGTGTGCGCGAATGAATGTATTTATTAAATATTGACACCCAATAGTGTCACGAGTAATGAAACAATATGTGGCGCCCCGATGTATAATCCGCCTTTGGTCGGGGTGTTACAGATTGGTATCAGAGCTCGTTGACTTTAGGATAGGTGGTTAGACGTAACGGCCTAGAATACCTAAGAGTCCCTTCTCGCGCATGAGAGAAATCTCATGTTTGCGCGCTTATTGTTAATTACTCGTTATTTATGAATATGCTCACGCTTGCGCAGTATATGATTTTATGTTTTATTCCGCGATATTTCGATTTTTGTGAATTTCGATTTTTATTGATTTTTCTTACATATTCGTTTGTTGGGTTTGAAAATCCGAAAAGTCATGGTGATACATGAATAGTTGATTTTCAATTTCCATTTACGATTATGTTCTGAGGTTGGAGACTTGAAAAGTCATGGTGATACATGAATTGTCAACCTCCAATACTCATTTTCTTGTGTATTTTATATTGAAGATTGAAAAGTCATGGTGATACATGAATCGTCAATCTCCAATACTCGTTTGCTCGTATATTTTAAATTGGGAATTCGGAAAGTCATGGTGATACATGAATTGTCGATTCTTGATTCGAATTTGTTACCTTTATTAAGTCTGCATTTAGGGTCATTTAATCTACTTTAACTTTTGATAGTATCTAACTCTGCGAAACCAAGCTTTATAAAGTTATACTTTGCGATAAAACCAAGATATTAACTAAAATTAAAACTTTTATAGAATGCCTCCGCTATCTCGCCGATTTCAGAGAAGAGAAGCCTCGCGCATGCGTAGACAGCAACGTTCCCAGGAAATGGCCGCCGTGATAGCCCAAGCCTTGAGCCAAAACAATACCTCCAGTTACAACATTAAGTCCTTTAACGCGGGTAACCCTCCAAAGTTCACAGGTCTTGAAGGAGCCACCGTGATGCTCCAATAGCTCGAAAAGATTGAAAACACTTTCCTCCATACCCAATGCCCCTCAGACAGACGAACCCTATATGCTTCCAGTGTCCTGGAATCCAGAGCGCTTACATGGTGGAATGGAGTAGCTCATGCGCGTGGCGCAGAGGCTGCTTCTAGCATGACATGGGAGGAATTCAAGGAAATTCTTACGCGAGAATTCTGCCCTCCCAACGAAGTTAAGCGCCTGGAGGAAGAATTCTGGAACTTGAAGCAATACAGCGGAGAAGCGCGCGAGTACGCGACGCGCTTCCATGAACTAAGCCTGCTTGTCCCTCACCTTGTTACCCCTTCCCGCCGAGCCATAGAGAAATTTCTTGGGGGTCTCCCCATGGAAATTCAAGATTCTGTATGGGCCAGAAACCCAGTTACCCTCTCTGACGCCATCGAGTTGGCCGCTGTGCTCAGCGACAACCATGTCAGAGCAGGAACCCTGTTCCTGCGGGGAACAGAAAAGACCACACTCACCAAGACTGTCCCTGAACCAACAGAAACCAAACCAGAACCCTCAAACCGTAACAACCTTAAGCGCAGGCGCAAAGCCTATGCGCTTACCAACCCGCCCATTGTCCAGCAACCCGCATACCAACCCCCAGTTTACGCGCCTAACCCTCTGTCAGCCTACCCAACTCCCCCTATAGTCCACAACTATGCCTTAACCAATCCAGCACTCCCTGCCCCGCCAACTAAGAAACCTTACACAGGAAACCACCCCTTTTGCCCAACCTGTAGATTTCACCACCCAACCCAAACCCCGTGTCGACTTTGTAACCGATGTGGCCGTACTGGTCACACTGCTGAGAACTGTAGAGTCCTTCCCGCCAATCCAATTGCGCCAACACCACCAGTCTACCCGCAGAACCCACAACCAACCTACCAAAACCCACGACCCAGATCGTGCTTTAACTGCGGTGATCCCAGTCATTTCCGGAACGCGTGCCCGAGACTGCAAGTGCAAATCACACAAGCGAATCCGGTGAACCAGATTTCAAACCAAGTAACGCGTGGACGAGCTTTTAACATAACCGCGCACCAAGCGCAAGCGAATAATGACGTAGTTAATGGTACATTTTTACTTAACGGATTTTATGCTTCTATACTTTTTGATACTGGCGCCGATCGAAGTTTTATCTCTCGCGCCTTCGAGCAGAAGCTTGCGCGACCGCGCAGCGATTTAAAAGAAGATTTTTCAGTTGAATTGGCTAATGGCGAAACTGTTTTAATTAACTCTGTGATTAAAGATTGCACGCTTAACCTTAACGAAAACGATTTTCTGATTGACCTCATCCCTATGCCTCTTGGAAGCTTTGATGTTATCATTGGTATGGACTGGCTTTCGCATAATCGCGCCGAAGTTATTTGCGCCAAGAAGTTGATTCGCATTCCTCGAGAAAATGGTGATCTTCACATCTACGGCGAGAAACCCTCCCGCGGTCTTAAGCTTATGTCTTGCGCCGAAGCCCGAAGACTCATGCGGAAGAAGTGTGTTGCATTTCTAGCCCATGTGGTTAAACCTGCTGAAGAAAAGAAGCTTCGCGATATCCCTGTTGTGCGTGATTTCCCTGAAGTTTTTCCTGATGATCTTCCTGGTATCCCTCCCGCTCGTGAAGTCGAGTTCCGTATTGATCTTGTCCCTGGTGCTTCCCCCGTAGCTAAATCTCCTTACCGTCTTGCGCCCGCTGAGATGCAAGAATTGGCAAGTCAACTTCAAGAGTTGACCGCTAAAGGATTCATTCGCCCTAGCTCTTCGCCCTGGGGTGCTCCGGTGTTGTTCGTTAAAAAGAAAGATGGATCGTTTCGCATGTGTATTGATTACCGCGAGTTGAACAAACTCACCATTAAAAACCGGTATCCCTTACCGCGTATTGACGACCTCTTTGATCAACTCCAAGGTGCCTCTTGTTTCTCGAAGATTGATCTCCGCTCTGGCTATCACCAGTTGCGCATCCGCGATGAAGATGTTCCGAAGACTGCTTTTCGAACTCGTTATGGCCATTTTGAATTCTTGGTCATGTCCTTCGGTCTAACCAATGCACCCGCCGTTTTCATGGATCTAATGAATCGGGTGTGTAGGCCTTTCTTGGATAAATTCGTGATTGTGTTTATCGATGATGTTCTGGTGTATTCTAAGACCAAGGCCGAGCACGAGCAACATCTTCGGTTGGTGTTGCAAAAGCTTCGAACCGAGCAGCTCTATGCTAAGCTTTCCAAGTGTGAATTCTGGTCTGATGAAGTACAGTTTCTTGGCCATGTTGTGAACAAGATGGGTATTCATGTCGACCCATCCAAGATTGAAGCAATCAAGAACTGGATTACGCCATCCTCTCCTTCTGAGATCCGTTCCTTTCTGGGCTTAGCTGGTTACTACCGGCGCTTCATTTCGAACTTCTCAAAGATCGCTTTGCCTTTAACAGCTCTAACGCACAAAGGTAAACCATATATTTGGGGCTCGAAGCAAGAAGAAGCCTTTCTAACGCTCAAGCGTTTGTTGTGTGAAGCTCCTGTTCTTGCGCTACCTGAGGGTAATGATGATTTTGTCGTGTATTGCGATGCATCCAACCAAGGTCTCGGTTGTGTTCTTATGCAACGAGGCAAGGTTATCGCTTACGCATCAAGGCAACTCAAGGTTCATGAAAAGAATTATACAACTCACGACCTCGAACTAGGTGCAGTTGTTTTTGCCTTGAAGATCTGGAGACACTACCTTTATGGTACTAAGTGTATCCTTTACACTGACCATAAAAGCCTTCAGCATATCTTTGATCAAAAGGAACTTAACATGAGGCAACGCCGATGGAACGAACTCATCAGCGATTACGATTGTGAGATCCGGTATCATCCTGGTAAGGCTAATGTGGTAGCCGATGCGCTCAGCCGAAAACCCTGCCAGCTTAACTGTATTTTGCCGCGCACGCAGCTTCACTTCGCGCCGATTCAAAGCAACCTTGAATCGCGTATTCGTGACGCGCAGCGCGCATCCATCAGTAATGGTAACCTTCGCGCCGAGTTAGCGTGTGGCGCGGAAGCACTCTTTGTCCCTAATCTGAGTGGAATTCTCTGCTATCTCAATCGCATCTGGATTCCCTTTGATGAGAATCTTCGCGCTGATATCCTGAGTGAAGCACACAAATCTCGGTATTCTATTCATCCTGGCGCTGATAAGATGTACAAGGATTTGCGCATTACTTATTGGTGGCCCGGTATGAAGAAGGATATTGCTGTGTTCGTAGCTAGATGCCTGACTTGTTCTAAAGTAAAAGCTGAACACCAACGCCCATCTGGTTTGCTCGAACAACCAGAAATTCCTACGTGGAAATGGGAATGTGTAGCGATGGACTTTATTACCAAGTTACCTTTGACAGCAAGCAAACATGATAGCATTTGGGTAATAGTGGATCGATTGACTAAGTCTGCTCACTTTCTGCCCATTCGTGAAAACTACCGTGTTGAGCATCTCGCGCAGCTTTATGTCAAGGAAATTGTCTGCCGCCATGGTACTCCTTTGAGCATCATATCCGATCGCGATGGCCGTTTTATATCTCGCTTTTGGAAATCTCTCCAATCTGCGCTAGGAACTCGCTTGGACATGAGTACTGCATATCATCCCCAGACTGACGGTCAGTCTGAGCGAACTATTCAAACTCTTGAGGATATGCTTCGATCTTGTGTTCTTGATTTTGGAGGTAATTGGGATTCACACCTGCCTTTGATCGAGTTCTCTTATAATAACAGCTATCATTCCAGTATTGGTATGGCCCCATTTGAAGCACTTTACGGTCGTAAGTGCCGCTCCCCGATTTGTTGGAGCGAAGTGGGTGAAGCTCAAATCACAGGACCCGAACTTGTTCAAGAGACAACCGATAAAATCGCCAAGATCCGTGATCATCTGCTGACTGCCAGAAGCCGACAGAAGAGTTACGCAGATCGTAGGCGAAAGCCTCTCGAATTTCAAGTTGGTGATCTTGTTCTCCTCAAAGTGTCGCCTTGGAAAGGTGTTGTCCGCTTTGGGAAGAAAGGTAAGCTTGCTCCTCGTTATGTTGGTCCATTCAAGATTCTCGCGCGTGTGGGAAAAGTTGCCTACAGACTTGACCTGCCGCCCGCGCTCAGTAATGTGCATCCAACGTTCCATGTATCCAATCTCAAGAAGTGTTTAGCTGACGAGAACCTTCACATTCCACTTGATGAAGTTCAAATTGATGAATCTATGCATTTCGTTGAGAAGCCTGTTGAGATTATGGATCGCGAGGTTAAGCAAACCAAGCGCAGTCGTATCCCTATCGTGAAAGTTCGCTGGGAGTCCAAGCGCGGAGCCGAGTTTACATGGGAAAGGGAAGATCAAATGAAGATCAAGTACCCGCACCTGTTCTCTGCGCAACCTACTTCGAGATAAATTTCGGGACGAAATTTCTTAAAGTAGGGGAGACTGTGACATCTGCCCGATCCGACCCGACCCAGGTACCCGTTTCTCTGACCCGATCTCTTTCTTTTATTATTTAATATTTATACTTATATTTTATTTTTAATAATAATAATATATATTTTCTTCCCGCCTCTTTCTCTCTCTTTCTTTCCGCCGTCCCCTCCCTCTTCCTTCTCTCTTTCCGCCTTCTTTTCCCTCTTGTCGCCGTCCCGCCCTTACGCCTTGTTTCCCTCTTTTTCTTCTCTTTGCTTGTCCTTTGGTTCTTCCCGCCTAAGGATGTCTGCAGCTCCACGCGCCAGACTCCTTACATGGAAGCCTGCGTGAAGACATCTTGTTCCTGCGATGCGTGAAGAGAACTCTTCTCGCAGCGCGCTAAGAATGCATGTTCTTCCCGCAATGCGCTAAGAATGTATGTTCTTCCCGCGATGCGCTTAGAATTCTAGTTCTTCACGCAGCACGCTAAGGATTTGTGATTCTTCCCGCAGTGCGCTAAGGATTGTTGTGCCAGCCTTCGCGCTCGCGCACTCAGCCTTCCCGCGCTTAACCCTTGTATCTTCTGTTTATTCTAGCCGTTTGCTTTTGTAAATGTCTTTTCTTCTGAGCTGTTGACCTAACCTATCTAATATCTGAATAGTTACTTTCGGCGCAGCATGCGTGCCAACCCCATTGGTTGGCAGAAAAAGTGACTGACATAATCTTTTGAGATCTGCTTTTGCCATGCTTGACCAGTACCTTTATCTGACCCGCCCATGCCTTTTTACTGTTCCCTGTCAGCTTTATCTTGCTCCCTGCAGCTGCCATATCTTTTGTTATCTTTTGTTTTGTCTTGTTCTGATTGTCTTGGAATCTTTTCCCCTTTTTCTGGATTTATGTCTCCTAGGGTTTCTCTATAAATAATAACATTATTTTTCCTAACACTACACACACAAAACACTTAATCTCTCTTATTCTCTCTTGCTCCTTGCTCTCTCTGCCGTCCTCCTCTCTTGCCTCCGTTTTCTCCTCTCCTCTGCCCTGTTTTCCGGTAATATATTATATATAATAACTTATTAATTATGCTAACTTATAATCAAGACTTAAAACAAATCATTAAAACAATAATCTTTACTTATAGGTTAACTTGCTTGTTTGGTTCTTGCTTTATCTTACACCGCATCGTTTATCAAGTGAGTAATCTCGTACCTAATCCCGTTTTGCTTTTAATGTTTTGGGATGTTCATGTGTTCATACAAACTTGGAGTCTTAAACTTGTTTATGAACTTTAGTCGCGCAGTATCCCATGTGTTGAGGACGTAGACTTGGCTGTTATTTGTATGTGTGGATCATTAACCGTCTTGTCGGTCTATTCCGCAGTTTTCATGGTACCATTAGATGAACACGGGAGAACTATCGTTTATGATTTTCTCTTTTGTTACACTTGCACAGTTAGTCTTGTTTGTGAGCTCAATTGTGAGCACTGGCAGTCTTGTCTCTTAGAGTTGGTCCCGATCTGATTACACCCTTGTTGAAACCCAGACATACACATGTTGCGCGCAGATTTATTGTTATCTATGTATTGTATTAAACTTGATTTCTCACCAACACGCAAGTGTTTGACGTTTATTTTAACACATGTTCAGGTTTGCAGTAGCTGTTTTGGAGCTTGTGGACACGTAGGAAGTTTTCTTTATTTTGGACCTAGATTAAAATGTATCAAGACAAGTTATTGCTGTTCGAATATTATGATTTATAATTTGTGATGATTTATGTTATCTTATTTATACTTTGCGTGTGCGCGAATGAATGTATTTATTAAATATTGACACCCAATAGTGTCACGAGTAATGAAACAATATGTGGCGCCCCGATGTATAATCCGCCTTTGGTCGGGGTGTTACATATTGTATGTTAATTGATTAACTAGAACTCACTCAACGTAGCTGACTTTTAGTATGCATACTCGATGAGACATGTGGCTTGAGGGAGACACGTGGGGAATAAAGGAAGACTGGCATCGAAGGAAAGAAGAGTCACGTATTATTTATATTTAATGTTTAAGACTTACGTTATTTCCGTTTAAGACAAAGTATTTAAGTTATGTATGATGATTGACTTTTATTCCGCGAAATGTTTTAATTAACTCTGATTTTACGAATTATGTGAATGAGTAAATCCAACCAGCGAGAAAGTAGGCCACCCGGGTCGGGGGGCCTTACAGCCAACCTCCTTAATCTTATTATGCAGCTCCGTTACTTGAATTGTCCTTTGTGTCTTTGTTGTTCAAAACAAACGCCGCCATCAACAACATGCTAATCTAATAAGTAATCTTCGAGTGCCGCAACCGCATTTTTCCGGCGAGTTCCGGCGGTGACGATAGAGTAGCGATTTGAGGTAATAAGCATTGCATTCTACTCGTTTATTTATTTCGATAAAAAGCCCATTGCTAATGTATCCAAACTGTAAACAAGAGAATTGAATTTTAGCAAAGTAAATTGGGTTGGTCTAGGGTTTGGTGGTGATGGTGAAGGCAGTGGAGGCTGGCGGCGGTGGCAGAAACCAGCGATAGTGGAGGCCGATGTGGTGGTGTAGACAGTGGTGATGGAATGGTTGTGGTATTTGTAGTAGTGTGTATAATATATATAGTATTTGTTGTGTTTAGGTTTTTCTTTTTTTTTAATAAGGTATTTCCCACAAAGCATGCCACGCCAGCAAAAAAAAAAAAAAACTAACGGAGTTAGGGTTTGTTAATTAAGTTCGGGAGTGATAGAAGAAAACAAGTTACAAGTTGAGAGTGGTGGGAGACAAATCGTTAGTTGGGAGGGTTGTTGTCCAATGAGTGAAAGTTGGAAGATAAAAACCAATATCCCTTCATTTTACTCCCTTCAACAAACCAAAGTTTATTCAAGAAGTCAAGAACTACGTAGAAATTTATATCGAGTTGAACTAGAAAGTTTTCTCAAAGGTAGGTTTTCTTCTGGATGAGGTGGGTGGATAAGGTTGGGTCTCCACGACCTGTTCTTCGAATGAAAGGGTGATCTATTTTGTTAGGGTGATCCCGGGTGTCCGGCTCTTTGTTGTTTAAAAGAAAAGGAAAAGATTGAAACATACGATGGCCAGTCACCAAGTTTAAACAGTCTCGATATTCAAGTCAATGTCAACCATGTGGATCATATGCACTTGATAAAGATTATAAGATCAGATTTATTAGGAAGTATATCTATAGAAAAGAGAAAGAGAAAAATAACACTTATTGGTGAAGACTAGAGAAGAGAAAGAGAATAATAACAATGAGAAAGGTTAAAATGCAAAGGAAGATAAAAATGAGAAATGTGAGAAAGATTTGTGGACACACAAAAAACACTAAAAAATATTGAAAAAAATAATTAAAAAATCATAACTTAAAATATAAATAAAAAACCAAAAAAATTAAAAAAACAAAATGTCGCCCCCCCGGTCATTGCTGTTAAAAAAAACGCCAAAAATGTACAATGCTGAGAAAAAAGACACAATGCCGAAAATATTTTGGGAAAAAAATGACAAAACTGCTCTTCACGTGAAGGACACGCTGATGGGTTTAACGACCAGAATTAACAGGATTAGTGAATTCGGGATTAATTGCAAATGAAATGAAGTTACATGAACAAAAATTATAAATTTAAAACCATTGAATTAAAACCGCATATTTGACAAACCACAGTAACAAAAACCGCCGTTCACTCTTAGAAAAAACTGGGTCAAAGTGCAAGTTGGTGGATAGTTCAAGAACTGTTTCTGTAGCTTGTCCTGTAGGTTTTATAGAATTTTCCTTTCATTTTAGTTGCTATTCACCACATACCTCCACCAAACCAGACATCTCAATCTCATCTTAATTTTACATACGATTCCGGCGACTCTTAAAGCTCAAGAACACGTCGTGTTTTGAGTTTGTTTTCTCAAGACACGGTGTGTTCTTGGGATTTAGAAACGCCGTTTATTGTAAGCGGTAGATCTGTTTCAGCACATGGTGTTTGTGCTTGACTTATGTTTTTTTGTCGGATTGTTGTCGGATCTAGGCTTGATCATGTGTTGTTTTGTTTATTTTCAGTTTCTTTCGGATTCTCTTTATAATTTTTGTGAGTTTAAAGCTTTGAATTCAGAGTATTTCTTTATGTAAATTTAGAGTAAATATTTTAAGATTTGAGATTGAAATATTGAATCATTGATCTGAAGAGATCAGAATAAAGCTAATGTTCCAAAAAGTGTAAATTTTAGAGCATATTCGTTTTTGAGATTTCAGTGTTGGTTTTGGAAGTCTTATTTGTGATCAAATGGTTGATTAAGATATTTAGTAAAGTTTGGTTTCTTTACTGCTTTAATCTCTCATCTTTAGGGATATGGCTTAATCATGACCCTAAATTAAAAAATAAAGGGGGGGGGGGGGGGTGTTAAAGTCAGTTTGGATGGATATAGGAGTTTAACCATCGACGGATTTACAGGGGGGTCAGGAGGGTCCGTTGACAGTTTGACACGGTAAGCCGGAGTAGTCTATTAAAACCTTTTTTACAGTTTGACCCTCTCGAATTTCTCTTCTAAGAGAGAATTAAACATTATAAGAGAGGTAGAAGTTAATGACTTTATAGCGGAGACTTGTGGCTGCTCAGTGGTAGTCCGGCATGCCGTTCAACAAAAAGAGAATACGAACAGGAAGAAACAATTAATCTATTATGCGGGCCATTGTTTTTAAATAAAACCTATTAAATTACTCATCTAAAACCCAAATAAATAAAACTAATATTTTATTGTTTTCTTTTTCACGCCACTAATTTTGAGGTATGAATCCATTTTTTGCTACAATTGTTTATTTATTAAATCCATAATATGAAAAGTTCGTTTTTAATTATGTACTTATTTTGCATGGTCATTAGATTTTTTCAGGTTTTCGTCCCACCGTGTGTTACGTTCAGAGTTATGCTCTTGTGGTGGCACAATAACTGTTAAGTGGCAGTCGGCGATATGGTTTTCTAGAGGGATGCCCAAGCCAAACTTTTAAGCCATCATGAGCGCGGTTAAGACAACATAGTCTGGCCAGAGTGGGACATCGGGCTCTCCAAATTTGAAGAGCGCAGTAGCCTAAATACAAGAAAGTCGTCGTTCTAAAAAATAATTAAAAAAATTAGATTGTTTCTTAGTTAATATATATTTATTTAGGATTTGTTAGTTTAATTTTTTAAGATAGTTATTATTCTTATTATAAGTTAAAACACTTTTTATCGGTACATGCATCGGTAAGAAGTCTTAAATTAAATCCTTAAAAGTAATAAAGAAGCCGATAAGAAGGCTTAAATTAAATCCTTAAAAGTAATAAAGAAGCCGATAAGAAGTTCAACTATTGGAAGACACTATTGTTGGTCACATGGCCTTACTTAATCCAATTAACGATTTTTTGGTTAATAGTTGAGAACATGTTTTTCACAAGTGTTCAAGATGAAGCGATTTTACAATGGTTTTAAGATATGGGAACTCGAGAGTTACAGTTACCAATTATTGTTAAAAGGTTAATTGATATTCGCCAACGAATAAAATATTTTCTATTATGACCCCCTAGTTAAAAAATTCTAGTTCGGAGATACAGTTGCGAGATACATTTAAATGCTGGAAATTGAGATATAAACGGTACCTGATGGTGAACCGGAACCGGTTTAAAGGTATTTTCAGCCTGGAACCGAACCATTTGCATATGGGTCAGTCTGGGTTTTAAGCGGATTTACATATTGGTAGGTCCGGGTTTTAAGTGGGTTCTGGAATTAGTTTTAAACAGGTTACACGTGAAACCGGTTTGCAATTGCATTACTCATAGATCACACGTTCCAAACATGTTCTTGGCTCGTTATGCTTTAAACGGGTTTCCCAACTTAAATCATAAGGCATTACCCCAAATAAAAGTGAGTGTTTGACTTCTGAAACTTGATGACCTCAAATCATAAGGCTTGCCTTCTGTTTTGATGTAATCTAAATATTTTTATATTGTTATTACAAATTTCGATTAATGTTAAAAAAAATGTAACATAAATATCCATTTCACTGAATGTCTAAAGTTGCTTCATTTTTCTATGCTTCTCATTTGTAAGATATAAAAACCAATTTGTAAGTTATCAGTTGTGTGGGTATAATCTTGATGGGTTAGTAGCTAATGGGTCACATGTAACAAAACTTGGTCCAGAATGACCAAGTTTGAAAGAAGTACATGTTGCGTTAATTTATTTACTTTTCCATTAATTGTAAATTAAATAAGCTCAGTTGTGTGGATTAAGTCTCCATGGTAGTTCGGTCAGTTAGTTAATTTTTCGCAGTAGTGCATGTGCACGTTCTCTATTTGTTTTCCTATTTATATACGTTGAATTCTTGGTTTTAATATAAGGAAATGGAGCAAACAGTTTGGTCGCTCACATAAGTGTGTTTTGTGTATGTAACCTTGGGCTGGACTTACAAATTGATTTGCAGAACATGGATATGAAGAACATATTTGCAGACCAAGATTTATATTCACGGGTATCACTTTTTCTGGCGGTTCATAACCAGACTGGACCAATTCCCAGTTAGTTATGGAATACAGATTCAAACATGCTTTCTAACACTGGTTAAGATTTCATAGGTTTTGTAAACCGGGTTAACGGGTTTGGCGGGTCTAACCTGTCACACCCACAGATTTCGACTAGCAAAGTTTTACCGCGAGGCATGTGACATACAAGGATCTTGCTTATTTGTTATACCAAACAACCATTTTATGTTGACATCAATCTTCCACAAACACCGGATGAAATAGAACCTACGGGCTACGGTCAACACTAATTATTATTAATGTAGCTCAAGTTTAAGGTTTTTTGGCCCTTCCTACATTTTTTTTGGAAAAATTCTGAAAATAATCCAAAAGAAGAGAGATTCCTAAAATAGTCCTTGAAAATCTAACATTCCAGAAATAATCCCATTAACCCTTAAGATTTCAAGCCAAATCTATCTGACTCGTGACATTTGGGTTTATGCCAAATCCATGAGATTTCAAGCCAAATCCGTCTGACCCATGAGATTTTCAAGCCAAATCTGTTTTGACTCGAGATTTCAAGCTAAATCCGTTTGACCTGTGAGTTTTGATACAAAAACTATTTCCTTGAAAATCATCTCCTCCCTGAGATTTGGAAAAAGTTTGAATTCATCTATATCCACCATTAATTCACCACCGCCGCCGCCGCTGTCGCCACTTGCCGGAAACCAGAGAAGACGACGGAACCATTGATTCACCACCACCACCACCACCATCGTAACTTGCAGGAAATCAGCTAAAATGGTGAAGAAGACGACGTGATGCAGATATGTTGATGTTGGAAGACGACGGAGTTGATTCACCATGAAATGGAGGCTAGCACGAAGACCACGGTGGCCGGATATGTTGATGTTGGATGGTGAAGGCAACGGTGGCTGGACATGGTAATATTGGATGGTGAATACGATAGTAGCTGGAGATGGTGAATGCAACGGTGGTTGGAGATAATGTAGCCGACGGTAGCCGGAGATGGTGATGTTGGATGTTGAAGGACGAAGATGGTGACGAAGATTGATCGGGATTATTTCAAAGAAGTGAGGTGGTGGTGATGGTGAATTAATGGTGGATAGATATGAATTCAAACTTTTTCCAAATCTAACGGAGGAGATGATTTTCAAGGAAATAGTTTTGGTATCAAAACTCACGGGCCATACGGATTTGGCTTGAAATCTCAGGGGTCAGACAGATTTGGCTTGAAAATCTCATGGGTCAGATGTATTTGGCTTGAAATCTCACGAATTTGGCACAAACCCAAATGTCACGAATCAGATAGATTTGGCTTGAAATCTCAAGGGTTAATGAGACTATTTCTGGAATGTTAGATTTTCAAGTACTATTTTGAAAATCTCTCTCTTCTTTTGGATTATTTCCAGAATTTTCCTTTTTTTTGTTCTTGTAATAACTACAATGGAGGTGAAAATAACTAAAAAATACAACTCTCACCACACTTTTCGCAACCAACCAAAAGCAAGAGACAAGATGTAAACATAGCTATAAGATTCATTGTCTACTATGTTTGTACATTTTTAAATTTCTACCTTAATTAAACACCATTCTGAATTGTATAAGAAGCTCTTGAGGCGCGGGTTTTCACCTTAAACAGAAGCACCCTCTTTGGTTAGCTAAATGAGATAATGCCGCTTTCATCCGGTTTACATAATTTAAATTATCAGTGTTTCAGTTATTATCTTGACACAAATGAAAATTCCTCGTTACCATTAACAACTCGGTTGAAAGGAACATGCCATATCCGCTAAGGTAGTTGTGACATTTGTCAATTTTTGAATTTTAAAATTTTGTTTTTGCTTTTATTATGCTTATGTAACCGAATTCTTGTAATTAATAAAACCATGAATTTTTATTGATTATATTATGTTTATTTACATCTAATGTATCTATCAAGTGCATTTTAGCCCCTTCACCTTTGTGTTTACAACTTTTGATCACCAAGCCAAACTCGAGGGACCAAATTGCAAATACCCAAACCCATCTTCCCTCCCTTTCTTCTCTTCCTCGTCATCACCGACGACACCCCACCCCCTTCCATAATTCTGCTTCTTTTGACCCGTAAAATCAGGAATTAAGGACGCTTAACCTCCACGCCAGTCGTCCATATGGAAATAACGAGTAATTGCCAACTAATCGAATCAATTATAATCAAAATCATTTAACTCGAGCCGCGGACTAAAATTGAATTCATTAGCCTATAAATACCCGGTTATAACACAATTAACTCGTTCCTCACCTTCACTTATACCTTATGAACCAGAACCCAAAGTTAATTGCAGCTTAGAAGCCATCCAAGGTCGTGTATTGAAGCCGAGCCCTAGCACCTCGTTTTTCCCTCATATCAAACTAAAAACTGGTAATTGATTCATGGTAGTGTTTCGGATTTATTCAAGGAACAAAAGCCCTCTGTCAATTCCAATTGACAGAGGGCAAACGATCCTCAATTATCAATTTGATACAATTAGGGTTTATATGAATTTGAGGCTTCTGTTTAAACTACTGGTTATATATATTATTTTATGTGTCTATTAACAAGTTGAATACTAGCGCAGATGGCCTTTCATAACACGTAAAAACACTAAACCCGGCCAGGGCGCAGGTTCGATCCTCCCCTGGTCTGGTTTTTATATATTTTTATTATTTATTTGTTTTAATTAATATAAGAACTATATATACATTGAAACCATAATTTTTGTTACACTCGTTTAACTGAACCGAACTCCGATAAGTTTCTAAAATAAAATTTCATATACATATATATAAATACACACAATTATTTATTTATATATATATATATATTACATTAAAAATAACAATGATAATAATAATAACAACAATAATAATAATAGTAATAAAGGTGCTACTTATCTTTCTAAATGAAATCTCGTTAAAACTATCACCTAAATCGTTTCATAGAAAAGTCGGTATTCATATTTATAATGTTTTTCTTAATAAATAAATATAACTTTTCAATTATTTTTCTAATAATTAAAATTAATAAAAATTGAATTACACCTTTACCAATAATTTTATGGCATATAACTAATGTATTATCGACCCCAAATTCGTTGCAAACCCATCTCTTTGTGTCTTGTTCGTTTATTTCGTTCAAGTATTTACTTTAGTTGCGCTTTAATAATTAGGACAAATTGTCGGGAATTATCGCGGGGACCAACTAGCTTACTCTAATCCTTACCGTCTTCTCATTATCGTATTCCTCATTCCAAGTAAGTTCTTCATAACCCCATTTTAACGTTTTATAATATTTTGGGGGTAACACGTTACAAGTTTCTTTCGTTAGTTATGTGATTGTTTACAAACCGATTCACTTATATCGTACATGTTAATGTTATTCGTGCATATTGTTTATGATTATACGGGAACTTGCTTGCAATGTGTTTATTGTTTTTATGGTGGAAGTTACGCAAACGCATACACATAGTGGGAGGGTCCAACGGGACGTACCCGCGTCATCTAATGTTACAACTTCGGTTGTTTACGTAAGGTGGTTCTCATTTCCCCGACTTCAACGGCTTCGGCTAAATGAACGGTGAGGACGACATTATTTGATTTCATTTACTTTACGCTTGAATACTTATTGCATTACGATTGTTGAATCGCGAGTTTCCTATATATATGTATACGCAAAAACTTATGAAAACTCACCAACTTAATTGTTGACAAAATATATTATTTTCAACATGTTACAGGTTGAACCGATGGTGTGCTAAGGAAGAAGATCACTAATATGCCTTAAGATATTGAAATAAAGAACTTGTTTACTTTTCGATGAAGTGTTTGTTTTCTTTTATTTATGAACAATGTGTGTACTTTTGATGATATGAAATGAATTAATTATAATTAATGTCGCTTTAATAGCGTTACGAGCTTTGAATGATCTGTACGTTACACCCGGGCGTATTTCGCTTAAAGCCGGGGTGTTACCGTATTTTGGCATTTTCTATAGAGGTTTATCTCATGATATATTTAGGGGTTTGCTTTAGGTTTGCTAGGGGATTCTGGTGAACCCGTAACAACATATGTAATATGGAGGTCCGCCCCTAACACGAAACATACAAACTTGCATACAAAACATAGTTTCGGATGACATATGTAATCACTGAAACACTTTATTCCAAAGGAGTTAAAGATTTGAATCCCTAAAACCAAAGATTCTAAAACAACGTAATATTTAACCAAAAAAAAAAAAAATTACTAAACTTCACCAATGTTAGCTATTGGTTATGTTACATGTAATCTTCAGTTATTGGTACCGTCTATATAAAATCGGCCATACGAAGATCGGAATCATAACAAACCATGTTTGAATCAATTATAAGAACAAACTTCTTTCATTTTATAGTTTTGGGTGTTCTTGAAGATTGACCAC